>NW_002476559.1:392520-678331 GCF_000189635.1 Tetrahymena thermophila SB210
AAATTAATAAATAATTTAAGATAAATTCTATCATGAAAAGTAGAAGCTCTATGAGAAGTAGCAGAAATTGATAGAAAATCGTTTCGACGAGCTGATGTCCAAGTAAACAAAAAGTATGAAATTAAGTATTTGGGAATACTTCAAATCAGTCATTTATCCTTGCGGATATTTAAAAGATAAAAAAAAGATTATCAATTACAGCATAGATAAACTTTATTACAATCTTGATATCATGCACATCCTTAAGAGACTTATTGAAGTAGAAAAGCTTAAGAGACTACTCCTTAATTCAGATTAAATTAAATTATTTGATTATTTACCAAAACCCACTATTCATGCTGATTTGATTTTGAAAAACGCAGCCAATCAAAATGTTTCAAAAAGCAAAGAAATAGATTTACTTTATTAAGACAATCGTTCTGAGTTCTAGAGAGTGAAAGATGC
Source organism: Tetrahymena thermophila SB210 (assembly GCF_000189635.1). NCBI lineage: Eukaryota > Ciliophora > Oligohymenophorea > Hymenostomatida > Tetrahymenidae > Tetrahymena > Tetrahymena thermophila. The sequence goes on from NW_002476559.1 coordinate 392,965, forward strand.
TTTCGAAGCATATAAAAATATTTAATCAAGACAAGAGCATAGTTTGCTTGATTAAAAAATAATAGAAATGCTTGATCCTAACTTAGTTTCAGTTTTTAATGTATAGAGTAACATGAATAATAGCAAAAACAATATTGATTTACTAAACCCTCCAAGCTAAATAAAATAAAGCATATATTAATCAAAAATTATAACATAAGAAGCTTTTTAGTCAAATAGAAATACATTAATATAGAAAGATATGGCAGCTGTTCAACTTAATTCTGAAGAAGTATCTCAAATAAGGACATGTAACTCTCCAGATTTATTAGTATTAGAATCTTGTAGAATAGCTCAATAGAATTTAGATGCCAACATCTCATAGAGTTGTTAAGTCGATGAAGTAAAAGAAACGATCAATAAATAGGATTAGTAAAATAATGTTAGTATTAACAATCAAACTTAACTACATGAAAAAACAATTTTAGAAGAAATAGCATAAGAAGATAAATACGAAGTAGCGATGCAGAAGTTTGAACCTTTCGAAAATTAAAAAATGTGTGAAATGAGCTTTACCAAATTATGAAAATCTTTTTTTAATGACATAAATATTTGTGAATCATATTGGAATTTAGTAATTTTTAATCCATTATTTTATCTCTATATGTATCTACATATTATATGTTCACTTAAATAACAAATGTTTAATTTTCTTTTTTTGATTTTATTGCTTGTTTTTGCACTCATTACCTAAATTTCAAAGCTGAAAAATTAATTTCTATTTAATTATGTATGAGTTGAATGAATTAATATAAAAAAGGTAAAATGAAAACTCCAAAAAAGCAATAACTTTAAAATAGGAATCTGAAGTATAAATGAACTTAGATGAAGCACATAAAATTAATTTGATTTTATCAAAATTTAAATTTTTTCTAAGTAAAATTACATAAATCATTCACAAGTAAATAATAAAATAGTTTGAGTATTATTATAATTATTTTTACTTTTTTGTTTGATATTACTATGAATTACTAACTAAGGAATTGTTTTTATCATTCCATTAATATTGTATGGTTTATTTTTTTTTAATAATAAATTATTTTCTAAAAACATATTTTCATTTCTAATTAGCAAAACCTAATAAAGTGAAAAGTAATCAATAAGGATTAAATATTTTAATATAGAAATAATATTTATTTATTATCTGTTTATTTCACTTAAAGAAAATCATCTATCGATCCATCCATCCATCGCACAATATTAAAAAATAACTAAAGTCAATTTTTATTTATGAATGTAATAAATTTATTTTGAGAAGAAGTATTATTATGAATAATTTATTATTCTAAATTGAAATAATCTTTCATTATTTTAATTAATTAATTTTCTCAAAATAATAGAGCAAATAAATATACTTTTACATTTATTATAATTTAAATTTGAATTTTATCAATTAATTTAACAGAATTAATTAATTAATTTATATAAATCTGCAGTAGAAATAAGAAAATCAACTTTTTGCAATCTTTAATTATTTATTTATTTATTTTTTAACATATTTGTTTTTTGCTTTCATATTGAAGCTCTTTTTGAAAGTAAGAGAAGGATTTGTTGAAAAATAAATTAGGTATTTCTTCTTAAAACTTATTTTTGGATGATAAAATAAATATTATAAAAGCTTATTTCTTAATATATCTTATTTTTGCTTTTAAAATAAATATACGGCAAAAATGTGTAGAAGCAGAAATCATCAAAAAGGATTGATTAGTGGTTTATATAAAAGTTAGAAATTAGATAATTAATTTGATAGGGCATTGTTAGACGGAGTGCAAGCAATGAGTTCTAATAATTCTTTTTAAGATGTGAAATGAATGAATGAAATTAATAAAAATAAAAGTGTAGGAGTGAGAGTTCTATTATTTTATATTGAAAAACTTAAATAAAAAAATCCAATCATAGAGTCTATCAAAAGGTAAAGAAAAAAAGAAAATTAGAAATTCATCTGAGAAGAAAATAAAGTAAAGGATAAATAGATACCAATAAAGGACAGAAATAGGCAATTTTTCTTTATACGCGAAGACCTTTAAGGATAGTTGAGTAAAATTACAAGCAGATAGAGGCCAACAGAAAGCAGGAGCATTTATTTCCAAATTTATTTTTGATTTAAGAGCTTAGAAATGGACAATAGTCAAATGACACCAGTAAAGTAGCAGCCAAAAATGCAATAATAGGATGACAATATCAATTCCTTTCAAACTTAAAGCAATGCTTTGGGGAACAACTTATTTAATGGTATGGCTACCTCATCCATTTTTTTAGCTAATTCATAAGCTAATTTGAACCCTTTAACTACAAAAGCTTACAGTAACTTAAATAAAGTGAATGAAAACTAATCATCTGACACTATGTTTTACCCAATCAATGATCCAATATTTTAACCTACTCCATCTCCAAATGTTTATATGGAGTATAAAGCTGGGAATAACAATAACCCCTATCTTAATTCTTCTTTTAAGACTAATGGGATGCTTGCTTCTACCAAGAAACCATATAACAATAACCTATTCCTCACTCCTATAAAGGAAGATGATAGAAGGAAGCCTGCCTATATTAACTCAATTCTCAAGTAAAAAACTCTTTTAAAAGCATATAGATAGAGATAGCATTAAATTACATATAAAAGCATATAAAAATTAGTATACTTAAAAAATTTTATTAAAACATTTCTTAATAAAAACAGGGATTCACCATATTTTAATGGCAACAATATTTGCAGAAAATTAAACTTCGAGGATGATGTTGATGATTTTAGTGGAAATTGTTTTAACCCTTAAGCAGGAATTTTTGAAGAAAAAAAGGGTGTATTTTCTAATTACAATATGAACTACCTGCTGATGCCTTAAAATTAGTTTTATCCAGCGTTTTACAACCCTCAATTCGAGTAAATAATTTTGAATTTCAAAACAGTTTTTTCTTTATTGGAATAGCCATTATACCAAAGAAGAGCGTTTTTACTGCAGTAAATTTTTGAATATGTAAGAGCAATTTTGATTTTTCATCATTAATAGAGTGCTTGCTTGATTGCTCTTTAATTATAGTTTGAATAGTAAAGAAAAAGTGTATTTATTGATAAAAATTGCGCTAAAAGATTAATTATTATTAATAACAAAAAAGTGATGGGAAATCAAATAGTCAAAAATCAATCTTTATTTATTAGTTGATTTTAAGAATTTAGGATTTGATTAAAACAAATAGGCAAGCAAAAAATAAATAAATAAACAAACAAACAAATAAAAGGAAAGAGAGAAGGAAAGAATAAAGAATTTATGAAAAGTTGTGATAAAAAACTAATTATTATTAAAAAAAGAAAAATTAATAAATAAATAATCTTGATTGAAATAATTAAATTTAAACTTTGAAAATCAAAACTCAAATTTTCAGCTGAAAAATTTAGCAGCAAAAAACAAAAATTTTGGAGATCAAAAAGATTTATTTATTTTTTTAAAGCAGAAAATTAATTTTAAACAATTTTTAAAAAGAAATCAATGGCATATTAAATGATATTTACTTACCTTAAATTAACTCCCAAAAATTAGTGATCAATCAAATTTTACACAATTTAGCGCATTTAGAATAAATACTTCAAACTTTTTTTGCGTTTATTAAAAAATGGTCACTTTAGCTTGGGTTTTTATAATTATTTATTCACAAAATGTCTGTCTCTACATACACAAATACATAATTGCCTATTTATAAAAATTTCCTTTCTCTTTATTTCATTGTATTTAATTTAGTCATCAGATTGATTTCTAAAGGATTTTGAGAACTTAATTAATTAATCTTTCTCCAAAATAAATAAATACTGTCTGGATATTTAATTAAATTTTATTTATCTTAGACCGACTATTCTAATTAAAGATAAATTTTATTAATATTTTTTATGACTTCATATTCCATTAACTCAGTCACCAAAAAATCAATTAATTTCTGAATAAAAAATAAAAAAACGATAAAATAATTTTTTATATTTTATCTCTTACTAAAATCTACATTTTATGAATTTAGATTAAAAATGATATTTATAATTTTTATTCTATTTTAATAATTAGCTTTTTGAATACAAGTATTAATAATATGGATTTTCAAGTACTCAATTATAATAAGAGTTTACTGACTCCCTTTGTAAACGAATCTCCTGAAAGTAAAAAGGGTAATAATTACAATAACCGAATTGAAACAACTTAGATTCCCAAATAATTTGAATAAGAAAGCAGCTCAAAAAAAACTTAAAAACCAACAAAAGAAGGAGATAAAAATAGTGTCAATAATACAGAATAAACAATTACTACAGACTACAATAATAGCTTTTCTAACTAAAATAACCAAAAAAAATTATAAACTATTCAATAAAATGGAAATTCACACATCTAAGCAAATGCTAGCTCAACAAATAATCAAGCAAATTCAAATAACACTATAGCTCCTTAAGCATCAGTCTTTTCAAGTAATCAGAAAAAACAAAAAACTTGCAATTGTAAAAAAACAAAATGCTTAAAACTTTATTGCGATTGTTTTGCAGCAGGCGAATTATGTGGTGGTGAGTGTAATTGTTTTGGATGTTTTAACACATCAAATAGTGAAAAACGTGCTGGAGCTATTGTAAGCATTATGGATAGATAACCAGATGCTTTTGGTCCAAAAGTACAGCAAAACACTCATAAAAAGGGTTGTAATTGCACTCGTTCTGGTTGCTTAAAAAAATACTGTGAGTGCTACACTTTAGGTGTTAATTGTGGTGAGTATTGCAAATGTACCTAGTGTAAAAATGTTGATTTAAATCATTCAGAAAGATTAGCACTATCAATGAATGGCAGCAATGGCATAGGAAATAGTGTCGATTTACCTAAAAAATCCTCTTCAGATAAAAGATAGCAACAGCTAGACGAAATTGAAACCAAAGCAAGTACCAAAAAGAAAATCTTTTCGAATTAAGAAAACAGCAAATTTGCTTCTAATAATTCATCATCTAACAATTCGAATAATGAAGAAGAGGAAGAGGAAGAAGAAAATTAAGAATTAGATGAGGAATTAGAAATAAAGTAAAATAGCAGAATGAATAAAAACATGAAAGAAAGAGAAGATGATATTGATGATGAAAATGAATAAGAAGAAGAGGAAGAGGAAGAATAAGAAGAAGAAATCAACTAAGATAGGTAAAGATAGATCAATGAACAAATTTCTCCATCTTAAAAAATGTACACAACTCCTCTGAAATAGCCTATTAAATAAGATTCTAGAAGTTTAACAACTGCTGATACTGCCAAAAAAAACTAATGCCAAGAAAATGATTCAGAAATAAAGAACAGAATAGTTAAATTAAAGATTAGTGAGAGCCAGTCTACTAAGAAATAGCAACCAAATAAATCAGAAAATCAAAATAACCATGAGCATCAAATTGATTAGGAAGATCATAGTGCTATTAAAACTTAAACACAATTTTCGACTATAAAAAATAAATCTTAAATAGCTAAAACCACTAAAATTAGTTGATTTATTTAATTACTGAGAAAGATATTTGATCAACAGACAAACAAACAAACAAATAAATAAATCTATATAGATGTAAACAAAAAATAAATAAATAAATATAAATTTAAGTTTTCAATAAAACCAATCCTAATATCTATCAATAAATTCTCAAAATATAATAACGAAAAATATATAACATATCTATCTTATTTATTAACTAAATAAAACTCTACAAAGTTGCTAAGCTAGCAGTCAAAAAAATTGGATATTTTACTATAATATACACAATCAATCAATCAACCTTTAAAAATCTAGAAAGTGATTTAAAAAATAAATTATAAATCGAATAAAATCAAACAAATAAAGGAAGAATAAATAAATAAATATATTATCTATAAAAAACTACTAAAAGAAAAGGAAGTATTCAATAATAAACAAGCAAGCAAATAGAATTTCTTTCTAACAACTAACATAATACACATTCATAATCACAATAAAAATTAATAGTTAGTAATACTGCTAAATAAATTTATTTATTTGTTTTTCCTTAGCACCAAATTGCAAATAGCTACAACATACCTATCACCTTACACCCATTTATTATAAGATCTTTTACATTTTTTCCATAAAAAGAGAGATAATAAAATAAGCAAATAAATAAAACAACAATAACCTTAACTTAACTGTGCTATGGCATTCATTAATAATATTGTATAATTTTATGAGCTCTAAATAAATAATTATTTTTCAAAAATACTAACAATTCTTAATATATCCTTAGCTGCTCTTATTTTCACTTTTTAGAGAGCATAATCGTTAATAATAACAATTGAAATAGAAATAAATGAATAAAATATAATTTATGTATCTTAAAGAAAATGATAAAAAATATATTCCTTTTCTTGTAATCAATAAAAAAATAAAATATATATCTTATTAGTCTTATCTTCTCAAATATTAACTTTTCTTTTAGTTTCCTTCTTTCCTTTTATTTAAATTTCTGTGAATTTTCATCTATCAATAATTTTGTTTGTTTTTTTGTTTGTTTGATGGATTGACGCTTTAATTAATTGTTACAATATAAATTATATTGTTGACTAATTTACATAGTCCATAGAAATAAAATAGATGGTTAGAGAAATACTTGCATAAATAATATTTAAAATTTATAAATATTAAAAAATCAGGTTATTTATTAATTTTCATAATCATTAGAACCTCATAGATTCAATTAAATAAACTAAATGAAACTATTAAAATAAAATTGTATTCATCCCAGTGTTAACATGTTATATTTATTTATTTCTTATTCCATATGCTTTAATACTCAAAGGGCTTGTAAGCTTGCATATTTTTTGGATTATTCTCATTAATAGAATTTGGAATTATTTAAAGATAACAATTTAATAAGTAAATATATAAAAATAGGTATTTTGGGTTTATTAAGGATATTTAAAATATTTTTATTTCATGGGAAATTGATGATAATAAATGGATCTTTCTAAAATAACTCCAAAAAATAAAAAAAGGGGATGTTTTGTATGGAATTATTTTGAAGACTTTAATTAATAAATTGAAAATTTAAAAGATTAAGATACGATTTAAAATATAAACATATTTTGCTGGGTTTAGATTTTAAACAACCTTTTGATTTTTAAATAAGTGAAAAAATCGAAATGAAATCAATAAACATAAATTATATTCATATTTAAGAAAAGTGAGATATATATATAAATATACTTGTTCACAGTATTTGAAATAATAGGCGAACAAAATTGAAGATTTTTTTAGGATTCACATACATTAATTAATATGTTCATATATACTTCGATCAATCGATCGATAAGGACATAAGCATTCATTCATTCATTCAATTCTATAAAAATGATTTGATTATTCATGTATTGTATTGTATTTAATCAATAAATATTTTTAACTACAAGAAAACTGATAAATATATTTATAATAAAAAAATAATCTTTTTCTGCTATAGTATTAAAAAAGAGTTACAAACAAATAAACAAACAAATCAAAATAGAGTTCAAAGAGAGCAATACTAAAAAAGTAGTAACTTGAAGGTAAAAAGGCTAATTTAAAAAGGAAACAGCATTCAGTAGAAAATTTGAAGTAATTCGATTAAAAAGTAAGAATCATCTGTGAAAAAAACACTATCAAATATTTAAAAACAGAATTTAATCATGGGTTGTGGTAGCAGTACATAATAAACTAAAATACCAAAATCAAAAAAGGATGATAAGATCCTAGGTAATGAAGTTCCCGAATACTACGTAGGAGAGGAAACAAACTAGCAAAAGACTTTGCACGACGATGATGATGATAATCAGAAGACTGAAAAAAATATAGCTTCAGTTGTTATGGATAAAAAAGAAGAAAAGAAAAGAGTAGTTAAAAAAGGTGGTGTTAAGAAAGTTAGAGGAGATTATGATTCTAATGAGGCTATTGTAGAAAAAATTAACAAGTTGAACAAATCAAAATCAAAGTCAGACCAAGATCTTATCATGAATAGTTTAAAAAACCACTATGTATTCTATGCACTCACAGATGAAGAACTTGAATTTGTCACCCAAAAAATGTTTTACTGTGAAAATACTGCTGAGTACGTTTTTAAGCAAGAAGACAAAGCATCATCATACTTCATTATTGAGAGTGGTTAAGTTGACATCATTATTAACGATGAGGTAAATAAATATTTAGTTTATTATGAAATTTTTAAATGCAATTTATCCTTCTACGTTTAGCTTTTTACCATCTAAAAACAAATTTAATGAATGGCCACATAAACATCTTTTTTGGTGAATAAATTAATTAGTCTTACTTTGTTTTTCATCGTTTGGAACTTTAAATTTATTAATTAGTGATATTTATTGATTTTTAATGAGTTTCATAAAACTGATATCAACTCAACAACACCAAATAACGCATTAAATTAAATTAGCTATATAGATATGAAAATTAATGAATCTCTGTTTGTTTGTTTTCTTATTCTTTTTCATATCTAAATTTATAGGTGAAAAGAACACTTAATCCTGGAGAGAGTTTTGGTGAACTAGCTCTTCTCTATAATGCTCCAAGAAGTGCCTCTATAAGATGCAAAGGCAATTGCCATTTTTGGGCTATAGATCGTAACTCCTTTAGAAAAACAATAGGTAAAAAATGAACTAAAATTTAAAATGTTTGCAATTGGATTTTTATATTTTCTTTCAAATTACATGAATGAACTCAAAATTAGTTCTAAACTATAAAATTAAAATCTGAATATGAAATTATTTTAATCAAGAGGATATGGTTTAGAAGAACTACGAGGCTAATAGAACTTTTATGGAGTAGGTCAACTTTTTCAAGTCTATGAATAGCGAATAAAAGGATAGCATTGCATCAGCCTTGATTAATATCAAATTTATGAAGGGAGAGAACATTGTTAACGAAGGTGATGCTGCTGATTCTTTCTTTATGATTAAAGAAGGTACTGTTTCAGTTTGGAAAGATAAAAAAGAAATTAGAAAGCTTGGAAAAGGAGATTCATTTGGTGAGTAAGCCCTTTACGTTAGTAGCAAAAGAGCCGCTTCCGTCAGAGCAGAAGGTCCTGTTAAATTATTGTCTTTAGGTAGAGATAACCTAACAAAAATATTAGGTGATAAAATTTAGGTGAGAATTTATTTTAAAAACTTTACTATACAATTTGATAAGTAAAATTAACCTAAATATTTAGAGATAAAACAGATTCATAAAATTTTGATTAATATTTAAGAAAGAAAAAATTAAAATATTTTAAAATAGGATTGATTGATTTAAAAAGTAAAAGAAATAAATAGTTATTATCAAGATTATTACTTAATTTTAGCACATAAAAAATCACATTAAGATATTAAAAAAAAGTAGTTAAAGGTATCTTTTACAAATTTTTAATCAGCTAGAAAAATTATCAGTTTGATAATTTCAATTTTTTTATTGTAAATTAAAAAATTGAAACAGTTAACAAACAAATAAATAAATAAACAAAAAAGTATTTAAATTATAAAAAATATCCAATCCTTATTAATAATTGCAAAATCAAAACTTTTATTAAAAACAGATAAATCCAGGCTTTTTATTATTAACATATTTTTTTAATTTTAAGAAAACCTTGTAAATTTTATTTAATAAATTACTAAAATATTTTTCTTGGTTAATGCTTATCAATTTAAAAAAAATAATTATTTGTTTGATAAAATTATTAAAAATAAAAAAAGGTCATCATTTTCAACAATATCATTAGATGGAGTTTTGCTAAATCTGACTTATTAAAGTAGTTGACTAAAATTTAAGTTGAAAAGATCACAAATAATTGTAAAATAGCCAACTTAAAGCAAGGTTTCCACTTGTATTCAAAGGATGAAGCTTGTGATAAGCTTATCATAGTCTTAGAAGGTACTGTTTGCACTTCCAGTGGTAAAGAAATTGCAACTAAAGGTTAAATGTATGGTGATGAATTCCTAATTACATCAAAACAAAACTAACAATTTGCAGAAGATATCATCATGAAAACAGATGGGTATGTTTTTATTCAACTATTTAGAATATTTTGTTTACCAAAAATAAAATGAAAAGTAAAATTTTGCAATTTAGGAGAGTATATTCCATCATTAACTAATTTTTTATGGAGTTAATTATAATTTAAAGTTTTTTTAAAATTTGTAGAGTATCATAATTTATTTTTAAATCAAAATGAATGATAAATAGCCACAAGTTATTTTTAGAATAAGTGAATTAGTAGTAACAAGAAATATATTTTTTTATAATTGGATGCACTAGCTTAAATAAAATAGCGATTAATTTGTGATTAAATAGGTTAAATTTTATAATAAGAATTAATAAAATATAAACAATTTTAAATTTCTTACTGGAGCGATGTACATTAATATAGCAGTAACAGCAACAGCTGCTTTATTTTAATAATTTAATTATAAAAAATCCAATGATGCATTTTTTTAAACTTTCTAGTGAATATGTGACTGAATATTCCCTTAATTTAAGAAAAATTTAATTTTTTAAATGCAAAGCAAAACACTTCTTACGTAATATATACCTTTTATATAAATTTTTTATCATCAAGGAATAACTTTTTCGCAGCAGTCATTTTGTGCAGTAAAAAAAATTGAGAAAATATATTTAGGCAGAAATGTAAATAAACAAATTAAAGCAAAACAAAAGAGATAAGATAGATTAAAAATTTTAAACTAGATGGATAAAAAATTTATTGTTTATATTTACACATACATTTAATTTGCTTTCTCTATAATAGAAAGGAAGCTTAATAAAATTCTGAGAAAATTCGATTAATTGATTTATTTTTTTTTACAAGTTTTGTTTACAAATGACTTGCTTTGATAATAATATTTTATTATGTTGATTTATATTTAGCATCATAAAAAGTTTTGATGATGAATAAATATTACAGAGTATAAGCGATAGTGAGTGATATAAAATTTATAATTTTATTCTTTTTGCGGATTTTAGAGGTATGATTCATATCCCGTGCTTACCTTTATAATTGCTTTTCAATTACGCAAGTAGCGCGATAAATAAAATATCCCCTTAGATTTTTAGATTGATTATCTAGTGACGCAAATTTTGATTGCGATTAGGAAAACTCTATCAATTTTGAATATAAATTCAAAGACATGAAAAGAATTATATATCAATAAATAATTAAGATTGGAAACAAAATCTCCCATCAATTCTATTACGATTAATCAGAATCGAAATAGATTTGTTAAGATAGATATTCTATTTTCTTAGATCACTAATCTTAATAAATACTTGCGTAAAATAACAAAACTGAAAGAGTCCTTCCATTCCCTTCACTTCCCTCCCATTCAATTAATTGCTTAATTATTTTTAAAATTTTCAATTCTAAATTTCATCAATACTTTAAAATTTCGCTCAAAAAAAACTTTTTACTGATCTAAAGATATTTATTTATTATTTTTTTTGAATTTTCATTAAAATTAGAGTCTTTCCTTTAATTATTTAAAGGCAGAAAATAAATAAATAAATTGACATCTGTATTTAAGTTTAATTTATTCCTGTCATTGGTTAAATTTACTTTTGCTTATGCTTATTAAATAACTAATACAAATAAAATAATCTTAGCGATATTGAAAGCAAATACATAAATACATTTCTTTAAATAATTTACAGCAAGCACAATAAGAATTTATTCTAATTTTTTTTTCTACTTTTATATTTATGTTGGAGAAAGGTGGAGCGTGGTAGCCACATTTAATTTTGAGAGTGGTTAATTTAAACAAGTTTTAAGATGATTTTGAAATGTTGATGAAAAGCTTTTTACAAGTAAAGGGGAGGGCAATTTATAAGTGTTTTAAATAGTGTTAAAAAATAAATAAATGAATGAATGCCTAAATTTAGAAGCATTTCAGATTACTTTTGATTTTAAACAAAGACGAAATTTCTTCTTGCATCTCATATGATTTGACATAAATTGAATTAGAAATTTAATGCTTTGTCGTATTAAATAAGATGAGAGTCACTATTCTAATTTTTCATTCAAATTATTGCATCAAAATATTTTGAAAAGAACCCACCCTGTAAAACGGTTCACTTTCTCTTTCAATCGACTTGATTATTACAAATTCGTAGAATATGAAAAAAAAAATTAATTATTGATTAAGTAAAGGCTTAATTAAATTAACAATTTCTTTAGATAGTCGCCAAAGGAATTAAAATTTTTTTGTAATGAAATTTTAGTAATTAAAAAAGCAAATAAAATTAATTGTTAACAAAAAAAAGGAAAACAATTAAAAGGAAAGTGATAATACATAATAGCACACAACAGACTATCTTGCTATAAATAAGACTATCCTTTTTTAATTTATTATAAACAACACCATCCATATTCTACTTTAACAAATTTAACACTCACTCCACTCAACAAATATACAAACCAACCAACCAACAAACAAACAAACTGTATTCTATAATATATCAATAATTTAACCTACTTCACTTACTAACCTCCTACTGAATTTCTTTCTTTCTATACTTCGCTGCATCTATTACTTGCTGAATAAATATATAACAATTTTTATCTATAATTAATCAATTAATACTCTAAAAACTTACTTTAGACCTACTTGAATTAAAATATTTGAACTTTAAAACTTGTTACTACTACTAACTAATTAAAATTAATTTTTATCCAATCTAATTTAAGATATAATTTCTATCAACCAATAAATAAATTAATTAATTAACACACATACAATAATATATTTGAATTAAAATTAAAAATGATAACATCTTTGGCTAAAAAATACTCTACATCTCATTCTCCTTGCAAACGTAGCAATATGGAATAAACTTCATCAACTATTTCGAATACTCCCTTACCCTTAATTGGAAGATCTCCATCTAAATTTTATCATTAGCATATGGTTTAAGAGAATAATAAGATTGAATTTGTATCATCAGACTCTCTTTCTGCAAACAACCATGAAAATATATAAATGCACATTCATTAAAAGATTATTGATTAAATCAATGAAAAATATTAAATGAGTTCTGATACACAAAGCATATTCCCTCTTCATAAGAGTTCCATCGACGATGCCGTTTGTAGGCTATCGCTTGATGCTGATGATTTAAATACCCCCAAATCAGACTCAACTATGGATTCTAATTAAGATGAAGAGGATTAGTAGAAATAGGGTAGATCAATTTTTAAAAGAGTTAAAAACCTGTTAAATGCAAAATAAAAACTTTTCTTTATAAACACTTTGAATTTTACTTTACAATATTTGATCCCTTCTTACCGTAAATAATCGATAACTAGTGTGATCAGTTCGATTTCTTACAAGACATTCTAAAAATGCATTGGAGGTGACATCGAAAAAGTTATTAAAGCTAATGAGGACTCTCACGAAAAGAAAATGGCTAACTTGGAGGATAAAAAGGATTACTCTCACATCAAGCTCGATCACTTGATTTTTATCAAGAAGCTAGGATTTGGTTAATTCGGTTCAGTCTACTTGGTCAGAAATAAGTAATTTCGTTTTTGATTTTTTATTAAATTTACGTATTTAGAGCATTTCTGCGCAATTATGGTTCTATTCCAGTACTTATATGAATGCAATTAATTTTGTTCTACCTTTTAAATTTTTGGTTAGTAAAAAATAAATAACAAACAAGTAATAAATATATATCCTAATGCTATATCTTTATTTATTAATTAATTAATAATATTTTTGCTAACTTTTAAATCTTATTACAGAAAAACATTTTTTAGTAATAAGCAATCTCTATACATGCAAATAGAGTAGAATTAAAAAATGATTTGCATAAAGATAAATAATCTCTTTTTTTCGTTACAATCATCACATAATTTCATAATGCTTTTCAAAAAATAAATCAAATTTGCGAGTGAAGTTTTTTTCTTCCATTTGAATTGAAAAAAAAGCTTAACTATTAAAAATAGTAGCATTGAATTATTTATTAATTTAGACTTTTCAATCAGCCTTAAAAAAGAATTTAAAATACAATTTTGATGAAATGCGATATTAAAAAATAAATAATCAGCTTTTATTCTTAATATAAACTTTAAATACTAATTTTAGTTTAATCATTTATTTGTATATTATAGGGATTCCGGTGCTCTGTATGCATTAAAGTCTGTTTCAAAGGCTTAGATAATTGAATAAAATCTTGAAAAACATCTTCTTTAAGAAAAGCAAGTCTTAGAAACTGTTAACTTCACTTTTATTATGCAATTTATCCGCACATTTAAGGATAACTAAAGTGTCTACTTCTTAGTAGAATTTATTTCAGGAATGGAGCTTTTCGATGTTATTAGAGACATCGGTTTACTCTCTACATCAGATTCTTAATTTTATATTGGAACCTTGATTCTATGTATGGAATATCTCCACTCTCGCAACATTATTTACAGAGATATTAAACCTGAAAACATTATGGTTGACTCTAAGGGTTATATGTACATGATTGATATGGGAACAGCTAAAATCCTCAAGCAAGGAAAACACCCAGGTACTAATTTATTTATTTATTTATTACTTATTTTAATATAACAATTCGATTAAGGAGTAAAGTTTTTTCAAGCTAATTAATTTCTACAAGCTCTACTTTGGTTATATTTTTAATGAAATCATATTACAATAAACAAAAAAAGTATTTCATAAAGAAAATAATAATAGAGCTGAATTTTAACAAACTCTTTTTTTACTGGAATTTTATTCTTTAAATTTTAACTATTTTTGGAGGGCGATCCATCAATTAATCCATTTATTCATAATACGTAAGACTTAATTAATATTGATAAGCTTATATTTCAATGAATCTGTCAATCTAAATAATAAAATATGCATAAAGGAAATAAATGAAAAAGTTCATCATAATTACTTAACATTCTTTAAATGTATTTTTAACAAAATGAAATGTCTTCTCATCTAGCTTAAATTTATTCACAAAAGTATTTGATAAGAACGCAAAATAATTAACAAATGAATTTTGGTAGGTTTGCAAAAAAATAAACAAAGAAAATTTTAAATGGTAAAATGAAGAATAAAATTATTGTCGGACTAGTACAATTGCCAAAAGATAAAATTAACTTGCATGAAAAAAAAGAAGATTATTTTAATTGCAAAAAAACAAAAAGCAGTAGAAACTCCATTTAAAGCAATACACAAAAAGCAACATGCGTACCCTTAGTGGTAGAAAAAACCCCCCACTATGAAAATTAATCGAAATGGAATAACTTGGTCGAGAAATAAATTTTGAAAGGAGGAGTTACCTTGCTTGTTTGTTATATAACAGTTAAAATAGCAATTAAAACAATTAGTCAGTGACTAGCTAAATAGCTCTCTGTCTATGATAATTAAAGGGAGTCAATCTTCTACCTTTGTTGATAATACGTTTTAGTTAATATAAGTTAAGTTAAATGAAAGACGTACTTTCATTCTATATACATCATTTATCATTTAATTAACATAGATGCATTCATGATATTCTTATCAAATTTTCAACCTTATGTTGTTATTCAAACATTGCTTAATATAATTCATCTCCTATTTTATATTTGCATTAATCTACATCAAACTGCAAAATACTAAATCTAAATATTTCCTACCCTCTTTTTTAATTATTTTTCTACCATTTACTATAACTATAAAATAGCTTGAAAAAATTACGCTTTTACAATAAAGCATTTTATCCAGTGCAAATACTCTTTAATTCTTTTCTAAATGAATTTATTAATTAATTAACATATTTATCTTACCATCTTTCAATTATCTATAGGTCGTACATTCACTATTATTGGTACTCCTCACTACATGGCTCCAGAAATTATTCAGGGCAAAGGTTATTCCTACAATGCAGATCTTTGGAGTGTAGGTATCTGTCTCTATGAATTCCTCTGCGGTGGCGTACCATATGCCGAAGAAGCTGAAGATCCTTATGAGATCTACGAAGAAATCATAAAGAAGAATAATGTTAAATATCCAAGCTTCTTAAAAGACAAAAAAGCAAAACGTTTAATTGATTAACTTTTATCAAAGGTCCCTGAATTACGTCTTGGCGGTAGCTTCGCTGCCCTTAAAGCTCATCCTTGGTTCGACAACTTCTCTTGGGATGATTTATATAATAAAACCATGAAACCACCCTATATTCCTCCTGAAAACAAAATTATACATGATAAAGAAATCATGGATATGGCTAAACAAGGTAGACTTGTTATTAACGAAATCAAGCACGAATAAGAAAAAGGAAAAGAATACAATAAAGAACGCGCTCGTGATCCTAATTGGGATAAGGACTTCTGAACAAATAGATTATTAGAATCGAGAGTAAATCACCTGTCTACCTACATACATACATAAATACCTACATACCTACCTATCTATTTATCAATAATCATTTAATATATATATTTATATGTAATTATTCTAGCTAAAATATTTCTATAAAAAAACGAACAAAAAAACAAGCAAACTAATAAAGAAATAAAATAACTCAAAACAAGTAGAAAATAATACACTAGAAGAAACAAACAATCGTAACAATCATGTCTATAGTAATATTTTATTTTGGCTAATTTGAGTAGTATTTTGATATAATAATTTATAAGAATCATATGACATTCATTCTATATAAGTTCATCGTAATGTATCTCATATATATTATTTATATCTTTTATTCGACATCAATATCTATCTATCTATCTAACTATCTTTTATTTTCTTTAAACACCTTTTTCAAAAGAGCAAAAAAAAAAGTCATATTAAAATTCTAAAATTCCTTAAATTAAATAAATAGTAAAATTAATTTTCAAAAATCCTTAAAATTAATGAATTTAAATCAAACTTAATGCCTTTATTATAAATAAATTATTTAAATTCCTTTAATTAAACAGCAGTAAAACTCATTTTTCTTAAAATTAATTTTAAACTCTTAAAAAAACACAATTATTTAAAGAATTTTTGTTTTAAAAATAAATTCGTTAATAAATTCCACACAACATATAAAAAATCTATGAAAATTGTTAATTTAGGGATAACAAATTTCATTTTTCTTTTAATGATTAGCTAATTTTGATCATATCAGTTTAATTAGTGTTAATATTTAAAATATATATGCTTTTCTTTCAGATTTCAGAGAGAGTCTATCTAACTCTTTAGATTAATTTACATTTTTTAGAAAAATATAAAAGGAAAAAATATGTTTATAAAAGCTTGATATTTTGTTAACATGAATTTATTTAAAGAATATCTTACTAGATCTAAAAATTAGATTCAGTGTTGTTAAATATATAGAATAGAAAACAAATACATACAATTGAAAATGAGTATTAAAGAAATGACAATACAAAACAGTAAAAATAGTAAAGAAATTTAAAATACAGAATTTGATAATTATAATTTGTAACCTTTCTAATTACAAGAAAATCTAATGAGAAACTTCAATAGAAATTGTTTGTAAACATAGAGAGGTAGATCCCCCTTAATGATTTACTATCAATCTAATTTGTGGAAAAACCTTCGACAGACAAATTATTAGTTAATCTATATATATAAACAGATTTTGTTATTGCTTTTTAATTTAAGAAATTATCATGAATTTTTGTTTGTTTATTAGTTAATCTATTTCTGGGGGTAAATATTTTTTTATTTATTTTTATTATTTTTGCTTTCAATTATAAAAAGTAGATTTTTGAGATTTCCATTTGGAATTAACTTTGAAATATAATTTAAAAATGTATCAAATTAAATTGGAGATAAATGGTTTGTTTGCTGTTTTGATTGTAAATTTTGTTTAGATCAGTTTACTTGAATGCATGTGTTTTTATGGAATATATTATTTTTACTCTATATTGCATTTTTGATTTATTGATTCTTTAGGTTTTTTGAATGATTTTTAAGATTCTACTTGAACGAATCTATAGTAAATACTAAAATTAATAATTTATTTAAGATATTGTATGAGAATTGAGATAGTTCGTACTATAAAGTTAAATAGATCAAAATTCTGTTAGAATATCAATTAAGTAAATTATTTAAATTTTAAAAATAGAAATCAAAGATATTTCAAATACTTAATATATGAAGTACATAAAAAAACATAGTGATAGTGAAATTAAGTGCTAAAATATTTTATTATTCTTTCATTTATAGATGTCTTTGATATTCTTTTTGTAAACATCGTCAGAAAAATTATCCATCATCATCATGTTTTGATTTTTGTTACTATTTTTAGGAGCATCTTACTTTATTTAGAAAATACTTGAAAATTATTAATTCTTTATGTTTAATTTATTTCTAATATGCTTATACACGTGATACGACTATCCTATTGTTACCTTGTGCTTCATTGCATTTTCATATTATGCTTCGACATTAGTTGTATCGTTCCAAAGCTCTTCATAAATATCTAAATAGAAAATCTATTCGAAAAGACTTCCTTTTGGGCTAATATTTTCATTATCCTAGCTCAAACACCTTAGTATAAACCTCCCTAAAGCTATTTTGAAGTTTATCAAAGTTACTGATTTATCTATAAATGATATTATTGGCTATAACTCTTTTTCAGTTATTACAATCTGGTAAGCAGGGTTACATAACTCTACTAACTCATCCATATTCATCTCTTCCAAGCATTTGATGATGTCGTTCAAGTGTACCAATTTTAGATCTTCTAAACATTACTTGATTTTGATATCTTATTATCTTATTTAAAGCTACGAAAGCGCAGAATCAATAGAAAGATTTCCTTGATTTTTTTCTGATTTAAACATTTAGAAAACAGTTGATAATTGCTAAAGCAATTCATAAACCTGAGTTTTGTTTTAGAATAAGCCTTATATTCTATTTTTCATTTATTAGGAGATTTACTCTTGCTCAATAAGGTTATTAGATAGCAAGCCTATTTGGTTGATTTCTGATAAAAAGAAAAACTTTTAGCTTGATTCTAAATTAATTTGCACTGCTCCGTCAAGTACCTACTCTATCAATTCTTCTTAAAGTAGTCTAAAATCAAAAATATAACTAAAACCTCTTCCATACTCTAAATTACTTAAAAAATAAAGCATGTAAATATTTCCATCAAAGGATTTCATAATATTCTTCGAGCAATCAATATTCTAAATTGGCAGTTCATTTAATTTATCTTGCTCTTTTGAAGAATGATCAATAAGAATATTATAAACTAGCTTTTTAAGTCTAGGAAATTCCTCAAGTTTTTCTAGCTTAACCAGCTGATATATTTTATTGATAAAATTGTTCTATTAATTGACTAATAACTCTAAGACATTGGGGAATTATCCGAATTATTTATCTCCTGTAAAAAGCAAGTCACTTAATTTGGTCTTTTCAGTAATTTGCTAAATTTAATGGGACTGGCAGCCTATTTGGTACTCAATTTCTCTCTCTTTAATCTTTTTTTTATTAAAATAAATTATTTTATAAATTAAAAATATTTCTTAAAATTTTATTTGTAAATTGAATAAAAACTTACATCTTTCCAGTTTGGTATGATTTATTCTGTATAATACTTGTACAGGGAGTGATTTTTTTAATTACCAAGTGCTTCAAAAAGAGTTATTTCTTAAGCTTTCTTTTTTGTGAATTTCTTGATGAAGAGACTATTTATTTACTAAGTGAAATATACGAAGGACTTAAGAGACTTTGATAGATATTCAAATTTAGGCAAGTCTAAAAATTCTTTCAAGATTTTCAATTCATCATTCTTTGAATTTTACTTTATATATGACTGTATAAATGAGCTAGACAGATTTAACTCAGTTGCTCTTAGATTTCTTAAATAATTTTAAGAAATTTAGTTATCATTCGGATTGTCTTTTTCTAAAATTACTGGAACTTGTTCGCACTTTGAATTAAGTATAACTTATTATGATTTCTTTATTATTGCAATAATCTATTGTGAAAATTAGGAATTCAAACTTGCCCTTTGTTATTAATTGCATTCTTTAATTTGGTTGTTGGTGATTAACTCATTTATGATTTTAAATAAAATAATTGTCTATTCGCTTTCGGATAGATTATACATTTATTTCATATTACTAGTTATATGGTTAAGAGCTATATCTATTTATTCGTTCATGTATTTTACAGGATCTGCTTCATAATGTATTCTTAAATTCCTATTAATTTCTTTTGTTTATACACTTATTTCACCTTATGACTTCATATTATACACTTGCATACTTACAGAAGAGTTATATTTTTTATTCAACTGAAATGCTAATAACAAAGAATAGTAATATATTAAAGCAAAAATTCTAAAGTCAAGACTTGTTCCTTAATCTAATTTAAAAGTAGGCATGTCGTCTTCTAACTTAATATAAAAACCTGTCCATTAGTTATTAATTTTTATATTTTCTAACTAATCAGGTTTTTTATGAGCTTCAGTTAATACTTGAGTAGTGTTTTAATTACCCAATTAGATCAATTTACCACATTACAAACATGGGTAAACAGATTTTAGATGTGGACATGCGTCTGAAAAAATATATTCTTTACAGTTAATGCACTGATAAAGTTGAGTGTTTCTTTAGGAATCTCTGTGGAATAAATATATATTGTTGTACATCATGAAAGGGTAATGTGAATTTTTATTTAATATGCCATTAAATATGTTTCCAAAAACATTTTGAGACTGCTTTAATTTTTTTTCTAAATATACTTTTAGGATATTTTTAATATGGTCATTTTTGTTTTCAAAAAATTCTTTGTAGTCTTTCATTTGCACCTCACTTAAAAATGAAGAAGAAAGCAAACCTTAAAATGCTTTAGAAATCTATTTAAGCCAAGTACAATCTTTGAAATATGGAGACAAATTCATCTTTTGCTGCATAATATCTCCTTATTTGTACTGATTGTAGAACGATTTTGCAAGATATAATTGTAAATTAGAATCTGTCATGTTTGTAAAGAATTGTTTTAAGTCATAGTCGATTTGTCTATACTATGTGACATTTTTATTGATCAAACCGATTAAATGTTACACCACATGCCTGAATACAGCCATATAAATTAGTTTTTACATCTATGTTAAATCTTTTAATTAGCAGTTATAGAGAATCGGTAAAAGATATTAACTAGATGAAATAGTGGTTATTGAATTTTTAATAATGTTTTATTAGATTGCATTAGAGAAGATTACCATGTAACGATATTCAGTAGATTAAATTTCAATTAATCTTTTTTATAAATCAGTTTAAAAGATATTTACTAGCTTTTCTTCTGATTTGATAGAAAAGGAAAGCTCGTTCATAATTAGATTAAATTTGATTAAAATATTTGTTGGGAATTCTTGATTGTTATTTACATAAAATGATTCTATTTAACCAACTATGGTAAAAAGTTACTTTGTGAAATCAGGACAATATTCTCTTTCTCTGCATTTAATAGCACTGTAAATAATTTCAAGCAAGAATTTATTCCACTTGAGTTCAAAATCTGTTTATTTGTTATCTTAATTAAACAAATCAGCAGGAAATTCAAATTCTTTTTCACTTAGTATTTCTGATTACATACTCAAATCTAGTTGATAAAGGTTTTTCAATTGTATTTTGAGGTCATGTAAATACAATTCTTCTAAATTTTAGAAGAATTCAAGGTTTATGAAATTAAGTATTTTTAAATTGACAGAAAGTCCTTTGATAATTTCCTCAATAAAGCAAGAGAGAAGTAAAAGTTCTTGCTTTATCTTCAGGATATCCTCTTACTTTACTTGTAGTTAATACAAATCAATAAACTAGACTAACTAGCTGATTATTTATTCATAGTCAATTTTGTTCAATTTGACTATTTAAAATACCTATTTACTAGGCTGAATAGATTAATAGATCTTGCTGACCAAATATCTTAAGAAATTTCTTATATTTGCAGGATTATTATTTTAATTTATATTTTCCTCCATGATTTTTTACACAGATAAAAATGGTTCAAACTGGGACATAATATTTTCAATTTTTACTAAATCACTGCTGTAAAAGTAACAAAAAGCAGTCTGTTATATAACTTATTCCAGATTATTTTTATTCAAATTAAATTAAGGAGAATGAAGCAACCAAATTAATATATTTTTTTGATATTGAGTGATGTTTTACTTCAAATATTTGTAAAAATCATTTAAGAATAGTTCATTTAGCGAAGCACATGCCTCGAGATCGCTTTATTTGCACAACTATTAAAGACTTTTTTTAATTTAAGAGCAAATTTCTTAAAATTTATTTAATTTGCTTGTCTCCTGTTATTCATTTTGGGTTATTCCATTAATTGATAGATCAACATTTGCTATTATGCTATTTATAATGCTATATATTTTTTCACTTTCATAAAATTATAGATCAAGCTTGTCAGTATCTACTTCAAATCTATTTGTGTTTTCGAAATTATTGAATTTTATTTATTCTTTGTAAATTCCGGTTGCAGCATCAAAATGTTTGACACTTAAATCAAAGATTTCAAACAGTTTATTTTGAATAACTTTCAGAGCTTAATTGTTATTAGATTGATCATATATCATATTTAACAAATTATATTTTTCTAGAACAAAGATGACTAAAGCAAGTCCTTGATATGCAATTTCATTAAACCCAAGCCAAAAAGCTTTTGACAAGCTCTGCCTTTGTTAAATAAATTTCTTTTATAAGACGCACTTTTAAAGAAAATCATCAACAGTTTATACTCCAAGAACTGAAAGTCTATCTCTGATTCTTGCTTGGGCTACTTACATGAATAGAGAAACTATTTGTTGAAGTTTCTGATTTTTAAAAATTCCCCACAACTGAGATAACCTTATAGTTCTGTACTTTTCTCTGTTAATCTGTTTATATTCAATTAATGTGTAAGAGTTAGTAATGTTTTCTTAAACAGTGACAAAGTAATCCATAAATTTTTCTAAATTGACCACATTAAGCAAATTTTCTGACCTTTTTTCTAAAAGCATTTGCACATTAAATTACTCTTTCAACTCAATGTATTTAATAGGTATGAAATTAAGTGGGAATAAATCTTCTAAATAATATTATTCCCAAATATTTTAGAAAGGCAAAATGCTAAATTGATCGTGAGTTTTGACTGTGACCACAGCGAAGTAATTCTTAGAAATCTCTTATGGCAATTATTTTTGCATATATATAAATGCCTCAGTGATTTTTTATCTCACAAGGACTAATCTATCATAAGTATCAGTAAGCATATCAGTTACAACTAAAATTATCTTTGCACCATGATCTTCAAATTACATCTATTGAAGATTATATGAATCTAACTCTTCCTTGAAGAATTAACTAAGAGTATCTACTAATTTTTACTAAGATTCAATTTCCTGTAATTAAATTCTTTTCTTTACCTATGGCAATTTAGTAGAAATGCAAAAACTTGGAGAATAAATTGTAATTAAGTTTGAGTTATTGATATTTTCAAATCTATACTAAACATCTAATATTCTCCTTTTGATGAATTCTTCTAAGCTAAAATAGTACTTTGAATCAAAGAATTTTTACTTAAAAATTTTATCTTTCTCATTAATGTAACTTAGTGACCTAGAGAGAGGGATTAATCTGTACAAGATTTAGATGATTTAATCATTTTCCAGAGATAAGTCTATATTTTCTGATTACTAATTTATTTCTCTTTGTTAAATCACTAAAGTTTAAATAGCATCTTAGAAATTTTGGAATGTGAATTATTCAACCAATTATTTAAAATACTCATAGACATCTTCTTTAACCTTATTTCCTTTCTGATCAAGTGTCATACCTTCATCGAACATGTGCTTTTCAAAACGATTCAATAATGGTCCATCCATTCTGTGAATTTAGCTCATCTACTGAATCAGTATCAACTTGAATCCTTTGCCAATTTATATATTACTGCTGTCTGCTCCAAAAGATATTTTGCAATATGGTTTACCATTTAATTCCCTGAAATTTTGGTTGAGCAGCTCATATAAGCTTTAATAAATGTTATCAAGATTTTGTAATACAACAGCAATGCCAGATTCAACACAACTAATAATCTAATTTATTATTGAATAAGAATTTTCTGTGCTTTAGTCTTAGCTGAAGTCTCCACCAAGCAAGAGTTTGTATGGCCTTTTCAAAGCAGTAAGTCTCCTGCTTATATAATCTGTTGCAAATTAAGGATTCTCAGTAATAATCATCAAATTTCTTGATAAATAGTGATCAGTATTCTCATTAAGATTTTCATCAATTAGATTTAAGTCTGATAACATATTTTAAAATGCATTAAACTTCTGAGTCTAGGGATAAATAGTTTCAACAGCTTATCTAATCAATTACTTAGATACTTTTAAGCCAGAAAAATGTCTTGCAAAAGATATTATTATTCTTTCTATAAGTTAGTTCGAATTTACCATGTTTTTATTATTATCATCAAACAAATCTTTCTAAAAAATAAATATTTGTTTATAGCAAATAAGTTTAGCCATTGAGTAGAAATCTCTCAAACCATGAAATTGTTCATATTTGCCAGATTCTATTTTTTTTAACAGCTCTAGATACTTTAAATAAATTTTAGATATTACACCCATAGTTTATTCTGAGAGAGCATTTTTTTTCAATCTTTCCTTAACAAAAACATCCTTTTGATTTTCAATCATCTGAATCTAAATGCATTGAATAGTTTCATTTAATTCGTTTTCATTAATATTTAACCTTTTATAAAAAGTTGAAAAATAATTAATTTTTTATTTTCTTTTATTCAAAGTTAATCATTAATTAATTTACCTGTAAACTGCTAGCATTCTATTCATTTTAGATTGGTCTAGAGGCCAATTAGATATACAAGCTACGGATATCTTAGGCTTTTCAAGAACAGAATGCAAAACTTTAAGAGGATTATGAGGAGATATTTCTGCTAACCCGATTTCTTCAATTTACACTAAAGAAAGATACTTCTTGCTTTACTTCTACTCTATGATTTTGTTTTACTTTTGCATGGCGTTTTCAAAAACTTCTTAAATTCTTTCAGAGGTGCTCTGTATGTGGCCTTGGTAAAATAGCTGCATAATTGTCTTATATTTTTTAAAGAAGAGGCTCTTTGATTACTCACCTTTCATAGTCTTTACTAAAATGCCAATAGAAAGAGACTTTGAGCATCCTGGAGGTCCTATCAGTACAATTGGAATTTTGTTCATTATGCATACAAATAGTGTAAATATATTAGACTTTAAGGCTGAATTTTTTACAATACCTTAAGGAACTTCAGTTTAATCAGTTAAGTATGTAAGCACTTCATGAATTATTTAAAACAAATTATTAGCTTTTATTGATAGTTTTTAAGCACAATTTGTGAGGAATGTTTATCTTTATTCAATCAGAGGTAGACGAACAGCATAGTTTATAAAGAAAGATAAACAAATAGCATAATCAGTTATTGAAGGTATCTTTAATCCATAAGATTAAAATATTTGAAGATTTTTTATAAACCAAAAAAGTATCTTGCTAAATCTGCTAACATCTCTCAAACTACAAGCACTTTAATATCCCATTTCTTGTCTAATGGTCTCTTGAGCGAAGAATACTGCTTCAGATACTTATTAAAGTTATTCTTTTTTAAATTGATGAGTTTAATATGCTCTTTTCTTTAGTTTAATTTAATTCATTAAAATGAGCATCTATGTAATATAATTTCTCTCATCCTATTTATCTAGACTATCAAAATTCCAAATAAAATTGTACATACTTTCTGGAATAGGTTCAACCATATATTCTAAATCTGTATTTTTTATTTTATCCACTAAATCTTTCTTGATTCCTCCATGAATTTGTAAATTAATCATTTACTACTACTTTAAGCTTTTAAGTTTATAAGGATTTATAGCAGCAATAGGTATTATATTTTTCCTAATCGTTTAACCCTTAATGCATCTATCAACAAGTATCTCTTTAAACAGCCCTCCAATCAATTTATTTGTATTCACCTTTATTTAAATTTAAATATAATAAATATCTCAAATTAAATCTAAAAATTTTAAATCAAGAATTAAAAAGTTTTAGTTTGAACCAAATAATAAGTAAATAAATAAATAATAAAATACTTCATCAAAAAAGAGAATAATCTTTTGGCTTGAGTTATATTTGGTTTATATTTCGTTTATTTTATTTATAACATCTCTTTCAGTTATTCCTGCGTGTATATTCATAGTGATGAAAATAGCATCCATAATTAAAGACATGAGCTCTATTAAAGCTGTTTTTCCTATTCCAGATTATCCCTTTTAATTAGTTTAAAAAGATTTTAGATTAAAAAGTGTTTAAATAAAATAATAATAATATGTTTAACCATAAATAAATTACCATGATAATAACTGGTGTATTTGATCTTATTCTCATGAAAATCATAGCTATTTTAAAGAAATTATCTTTTTGAATAGTTATTCTTTGAACTAAATTCTATAAATTATTATGAAGTATGTTGGTAAATTCAATGCTCCTTGTATCTCCATACATGTTTGAAACATTTTGATGAATTAACATGATTAACCATTTCAGCAGGGCTTCAGGTCTGTTTTACTAATCAAAAAAGATCATATTTTCTTTTTACTACTCAAATAATTAACTAATGCACTTAGGAACTTACTATTACTTATCAAAGAAAGTTGTAATACAAGGATTCTCCTATTCTTAAAATGTTACAAAGTTCATCATGTTACTATTAAATTTTTCTATTGATTAAGCTTTATTATGTAATTATTATGCCTTTGTCAAGTTACTACCTTCTATTAAGTTTAACTTGTTAATTTTATTTACCGATACGGCTAAACATAGGTTGTAAGATGTAGTTAAAATATATGTACGTAATCCTAAATTAAGTAGATCAGGACTGTTTTACTGAAGAAGGCCAAACTCAACAAAATAACATTTTTCAAACTTATTCATCTCTGAACCAAACAACTTTACAAAGTGTGATAATTTATAAAAACATGGTTAAATGTTCTGCTGTTATATTTTGCTTATAAAAAAAGTCTGTAGGAGATTTTAAAAATCATTTTTGTAGCTTTAATCGTTTTTTTTATAATTTTAATTAGACAAGTTTGTCTTGTCTAAGTAGTTCTGATATCTTTAGTTTGCTTACATAACTGAAAGATATTTATAGCACATAAATTAATAAATGCACTCTTCTTGAGTCAAATCATGATGTTAAATTTGATATTGCTAAATATTGAAATCAATTTTTTTCTAATTAAAATAATTTTTGATATTTAAATTTTTTAAGAATTCATGGTTGAGACTGTTTTAAATTTCAATATAATAATTAACTTGATTTCCAATATATACATACTTTTTAGAGTGAATGCTAAGTGAATTAAAGAATATTAACTCAAATAGAAGATAATTTAAATCTAACTCAGGCATTTCGTACATGTCCAGATGAATTGAGTATTAAGCATTTGTGTTTTTATCATTTAATTTAACTCTTAATAGCTGAATAAAATCTATTTTATTACTACTGCCATTAGTTGGAACTCTGATTAGTCCATTATTTTGATGAATTTAAAAGGTTTTACCAGCTCCAGGATAGTCAGAATAAATGAAATTAATATATTTCTTTGCATTTCTAAATTAATTTGAGCTAAAATCTACAATATTCTTTTCTGGCTCTAAAATTTGATCAACTGATAGATATGGGATCATAATGATCTCTTCTTAGATAATGTCTTTGTTTGCTAAGATATACAAGCTATTCTGTCCTTTATCTTATTTCAAATGCAGTTATTGTAAAATTTCATTGAGCTAGTTGAAAAAGTTCATGTCCAATTTTTTATTGAGAATAAGGAAATATTCGTTTCCGCTTGGATTTAGAGATAAATATTAGAATCTGTACATAAATAGCTCTAAATCTTAAATTGTAGAGTGAGTGTCATAATAAAAGCACTGATAATACTAAACATGAGAGGCAGATTACTTGATTCTTTAAACTAGTATTTCAATAATTTAGCTGCCTTAGCATTTAATCTAAAATATTTTTTTCCCTTAACTTCCAAATAATTATGGTGAAGTTATAAGTTTCTTACTTAGGAATTTTCCTTTTTAAAATAATGAAAATAATTGATAAAAATTATTTAATTTAAAAATTTTGAAAAATAAAATTATTACCTATTTCAATAATCATATTATTATCATCTAGAATATTATTATTTGAATTGATTTATGCTAATTCATTTTCTTCCACTCCTATTTGTTAGAGTATTCCCTTTAGGTCTGGAGAAAACGATAGAATTTATCTTCTCAAACACTTCATAATTTCTCTGAAGTGGAAAAAACCTATTAGAGTCAGCTAAGGATATTGCTTGAACGCTTATTGCATTTAACTCTACCAGGAATCTAAATTTTTTTAAAAGGCTTTGACATCTTCCTTCATTTTGATATATGTGGATTAATACTATCCATTTCTGTTGTCATAAGAGAGATTTTTTTTCAAAAATGAATAACAACCATATTTAATTGAATTTAAAATAATTTCTTTTATTTATTCAATTTCAAACCATTGATCTCTAAATTTTTACATTTTAAGTTTCAATTTTTCTATTTCTTTTTCAAGTTCTTCTTCATCTGTATCTTTTTAAAGGCTATTTATTTAAATATTAATGTCATCTTAGGGGTTAAATTTATTTTTTGATAAATAGCTTAGGAAATCTCTTTCTTCTCTAGTATGAACTGTTTTATTCTAATATCTGTTTTATTTTTTACATTATTTCTATATATTAGCTTAGGCAGCAGCTATTAAATTGTTTGTTTTTGTAGTTTACTCTAGAATTATTTTAGAGCAAATTTGCCTCATTTCTATTTCACTGTACTCTTTTTCACATTAAATTTTTACCGTTATATTAGAATCTTTTTCATCAAATACTAAGGCAAACTATCCTTCTTCAATAATTTAGCAAGTCAGAGAAATAAATTGCTTCTTTTTATCAAATGTTTAAGAAATATTTTAAATCTTGTCAAAATCATTAACACAGTCATTTAAATCTATCACAATCTAAGATCTATTCATATTTTACTTGATAAATTGAAAAGTTTCCTTGATAAACTAAAGTAAAGGTTTGTTTTCCATGGCCTTTTTATAATCAGAAATCATGCCTAAGAGATCGTTGTAATTGTTGAGCTTAATGAGTAATGAGATGATATCTGTACTGTCTTCGTCCACTAAATCTCTCAAATCTAAAAAGGAAGAAAGCTTCAAATTATTATTTTTATATTAAAGAATGACTTCTAACTTTTCTAATAACTCAACTTACTCCTAAAAAGAGTCCTCACCTAATAGAGCACTTGAAAGTTCTTTTAGCCCAAAAGCGTCTTATTAATTAGCAATTTATTAAATGGACATATCTTCTAGTTTTTTCATTGAAAGTAAATTATTTAATTACAATTTTAGCTAGTTGCTTGGTCTGGAAGAGAGGTCGACTTTGTAAATTTAAGATAGATTAATGAATTTTTACCCATATCTAAAAAAGAATTAAGCAGTATAAACATTTTTAAGTAATTATTCAAGCAATTGAGGACTATAGTTAGCACGAAGTAAATTCAAAGAATACTGAATATTTTTGAAAGATTCCTAAAACGTAGTTCCACATAAATGCTATAGCTAAGTGAATGTTATAATATTTCCTACAAATATTTCAAATTTATTTTGACTTTACTAAATATTTTGCACTATAATTATACTAATTTATGAATTCTAATTCTCTTTGTTGGCATTTTAAAATTCAAATTCTTGAAGAACATGTTAGTTGTTTTCATTTGGAATTAAAATTTAGGTAAATTAAATGAAATTCTGTTTTATTTTTTCAAATATTAACTTAAGACTATCTTATGTTTTTGGTACATCACCTTATTTCTCTTCAACTATTAGGAATATTTTGTTGAATATAACAGATGATTAGAACATATTTAATAGCTCATACATATATTATAAATGCTTAAATTAGCACAGTGTTTCGTCTAACTTTTCAAATATTTAATTTGTCTTAAATTAATTTAAAAAATTTTTATAGTCTTCTTCCAAGTATGGCTTTGTTCTCTCAAAAAATTTGATAAGCTTCTATCTTTCATCTCTATAAATTTATATTTTTTAATAAACAAATTACTTGAATTACTAATAGTTAGTTCCAATGTTTTTTTCTAAATAAGTGAAGATATTAAAGAAAACTTTTGAATTGAATAATTTATCAATCATTGAAATATCAAATTTTGAGAAGTTTTACAAATCTTGCAAAACTTAATTATAAATTCTATCTGACAGCTTTAAGTTAATAATTTAGTAGGCAAATTCTTCTAAAAAATGGTTATTAATTTATTTAGATTTTTCATATTTTTTCAAAGCATGATCTTCGAATTCAGAATAAACTATTTTCATGAGTACTTTTTCATTTTTCTAAATTTTAATTAAACTTTGATAGCAAGAAAAAACTTTATTGAATTAATCTATAAATTTTAAATCACTACTCTTCATTGACTCTAATTATTCACTTATAATTGTTTTAATGAGCATTTATAAGCATTAAAATTCCTCTTTTTTATTTAAGCTGCTTATTAAGTTACATAATTGCTCTGTACTAAGGATTACTAATTTTTTTATTATTATTTCATCCATTTAATAAGACAATTAAAGAATGTCTTCTTCATTCAGGACTTGATGCTTATTGTCATTATTCTTATTCTGGTTATTTCCCATAATATTGATTTCTAATTAACTACTTTCAATTTATTATTAATTATTGATTTGATTTGATTTTTGTAAAATCTCAAGCTATTATTAAGCTAAAGAAAGCAGTTGGATTTTGTATTTAATAACTTTAAAGCTTTCTTAAGAATTTAGCTATGAGCATTAACTTTTAAATATATTGTAAAGAGGTTAGATGTATATTAATTATGGATTATCTGAAATAAGAAGAGAAAACACTTTGATTATACTCTCAATACTAATCTACGAAGTGCCAGCTTTAAAAAGCATCTCTTATAAATCTACATTTAAGACTATCTTCTTTTCATAAAGGCAGATAAATAAGCTAATTTGGATATTTTCTTTGAGCCTTGAGAAATTAGCGTTTGTGAAATATTATTAAATTAAATCACCTTTCTTATCATATTTATCAATAAATTATTGAATTGAATTCTAGAATATTTAGAAGAGATAATCTGACTTTACCATAACTGAAAAGAAATCGTTAATGAAGTTTTAAAATTCTTGTTTAGAGCAGCTAGAGAATGATTCAATTATCAAATCAGAATTTTTAATTAGTAAATCTAATTTTTCATTATCATTAATATTTTAAAAGCGCTTGATCCAATATCTTTAAATAAAAGATGCTTTATTTTAGTTGATCTAATTGTTTTGATGCTTAAATTTAATTATTTTTTCAATTTTAATTGAATTTAAAACTGGCAAACTAGATTCTTCAAGTTTTTGATGTAACCCTTGAAGTATCATCTGAGGATTTAAAATGCTGCTATCATCAAAGAATGCATCTATCCAGTCATAAAAGCTAAATCTTTAACAAAGGTTCTCAATTTCTTCCTTTTCTTCAATTTCAACATTATCATAGTTCAATTTATTCTATTTGTATAAATTTGACAGATCCTAAAACACCTCTTTATATTTCTCTTATTTGTAGAACTTTTCTAAAATTTTCATTTTTTTTTGGTATTCTCCTACATTTTAAACATTTTTCATAAGTCTGTATAACTTATCACTTGATTATTTTAGCAATTAATTATAATTTATAAATCCTACAGTCTTGGTAAATTTGAAAAGTCCCTTTATTTAATCTATTGCTGAATTTGCTTACAGAAACATTAATAAACTGTTAATAGGATCAATTTATTTTAATATGATATTTTTATCTGATATCAGATTTATGAACACATTTTGCTTTTCATAAAATTCTGAAGGAGTATCGAAAATCATGGCACTAGAACTTTAATCTTCTCTTTTAATTATAAAAGCAAGTAACTTTCTTTTTATTTCTTTTGTTTCCAATTCCTATATACCTTTTACAATATAATTATATTTTATTTCCTCAGATAATGTTTTTCTAGATGTTTTTAACTAAGTATAAAAGATATCCTCATGCAATTCTGTCATTTAAGTCATTTGGATATCAATTTACTGTAGGCTTAAAAATAGACTGTCTTTATATAAATGCAAATTATTAATATAAAGATAAAATTCAACAATAACGCTATCCTCAATAATTTAATCCATATTTAAGACCTATTTTTCTACTTAATTATTAATTAATTAACTTTCTAAGAATTTATCTCGTATTTTTGAAATATCTTTGTCATATGATTTTACATATTCTAATAAATCCAAAATTAGTTAGAATATACGTAAGATGAAAGATGATTAATTGTATTAGATCAGATCATAAAATAAAATATTCATTTATCTTAAAAATTTGTCAATTAAATTATGATATCAAATTCAAACATAAACTAAAATTTATAATATTAAAATTGAATTATGTATAAAAAAATGTAATAATATTTTAATGGTCGCTATGAGATAAAAATTATTGCAAATGATTGATTGCTTAATCTAATTTAAAAATATAAATTTAATTCTTGCAATTAATTTTTCAAATTAAATTCTAAAATCAGATTTTTATGAAAGTTTCTTACTGGTTTTTAATTTCAATTTTTTGTTTAAATATTATCTAAAATTTAAAAGGAGTTTAAATAAAGAAGGATTTTAAATTATATTTTTAGTTTAAATATTTATCTTCATTTTAAGAATAATTTTTTTATATTTTCTAAATATTTCAATTTCATAAATTGTTATTTTTAGGATCAATTTATTTTGAGTTTTTAAGCTAGATTAATTGAAATCTTTAATTAAAAAAAAATATAAAAATCACCCACCGAGGGGCTCGAACCCTCGACCACCAGCTTAAAAGGCTGGCGCTCTACCGACTGAGCTAGACGGGTCTTATGCTAAATAAAATAATATTCAAAATAGTAATATAAAATTCTCGAAAAAAATAAAATCTGACTTTAAGTATTATTTTTTGGAATTGATATTTCAATTCTGTGGAATAACTTCTACTAAATAAATTTAAAATAATATATATTAGATTGTCTTTTTATTTTTATTAAAAAAAAAATTGATAATTATATTTACTAGTACTAATTATCATTAATTATTATATATGTATGTAATAAGTTTATTCCTCTAGTAAGCTATATCGTTAAATGTTTGCGGAGTGTGTGTAGTTTTTGTCTACTTTTTAGACTAATTTATTAATTAATTAGTTTCTTAGGTTTAGATAATTATCTATAGTTCTTTTTTTAATTCTTTTAATTTAATAACACTTTTTCAAGATAATTTTTTTTATCAAAAAAATAATTTTTAATTTATAAATTAAATTTTCTATTAATTAATTAATCTAAATTTTATAATATTATAAAATAGTAAAATAAAATTATTTAAATTTTAATTATTTAGTGCAATATAAAATCTATAAATAAATTATTAAATTTAAATAAAATTGAATTTTGAATCAGCTAATATTTGTTTGATTATATTTAAATTAACAAAAAACATATTATTTTTATTATAGAATTAATGAAAAATAAATATTTTATAAATTATTTTATTTATAATTTTTTTTAATTTTACAAATTAAAATTTTTCAAAAAATCTATAAAAAATCACCCACCGAGGGGCTCGAACCCTCGACCACCAGCTTAAAAGGCTGGCGCTCTACCGACTGAGCTAGACGGGTTTTATGAAAACTAAATTGAATATATTTGTAGTATTTTATACTTTAACGATGAACTGTTAAATGATATTTTTATGATAATATATATATGCATATTTTTTCATAAATATTTTTTGTTTAAAATTTAACTCAAACAAAAAAGAATATCATTTGCAATAATCATTTTTAATTTAACTTTAAGTTTAAATTTATAATAATTTTTTAAAATCGTTAAGAGAAGTTCATTAGTTTATTTCTGTTAATTAAGATCAAATTTATTTAATTAGTACTCAAAAGTTATTTTAAAAACTAATAGTTCTAAAAATATTTATTTATTTTATTGCTTTAATTAATTAACTAGGACTTACAGTATTTTTTATATCAAACTCTTAATTCTGTTTTTAATAATAACTAATAAAAATTGTATTTTGACACTTAAATACTTAGTGATTTGTTCAATAGATATCGAATTTTATAAATAAAATATATATATAACATTTTTCTGTAAATACACAAAACAATACCACCTATATATTTAATTGCAAACAATTATTTCAAAACAAACTAAATATTTTTCTTTTTAATTTAATTAATTGGATACTGCTTTTATAAATATGATAGCTAAAATTTACATTTAAAATTGAAAAATTAACAAGTTTAATATTAAATATATGTTTTCTCTAAAATTAAAAAATTGTGTAACTTTTATTATGTACCCTATCTTTATTTAATTCTAAATTAAAAAAATTACAATATTTTATTTAGTTAAAGTTAGTTGATTTATGAATTTTGGTTTTTTTTTCTTCATTTGTATAAGAAATATCATTTATTTTAATAATTATTCTTGGTTATTTCATTCAATCATTTTATCATTCATTAATTTTTTTTAAATTTGCCTTTCTATCATTTTGACTTTGAATTAATTAAACAACTTAATCAAACTATTAATATACTAACAGCAAATCATTAAAATATGCAAAAAACTTAAAGAATTAAGATGCTTAAGTAGATCAAACATCATATGATATATGATGTACATTCATTTAAATTTATTAATAATATGAATATATAAAGGGAATACTATTTTTTTTTTATTTTTGAATTATGTCATTATCATAATTACCATTTATTACTTTTCACATAATTTTTTGTCTTTTTAAAAATCTCTACTCATTTTATTTAATTATTTTGTTTATTTAAAATTATAAAAAATATTAAATTAATAAATACAAATGCTTATAAGTTTAGTTATACATACAAAATATACAATCAGCACTTCTTTTTTTAATTATTTTAATAATAATTTTCCTTTCATAGATAGATATAGGATTATAATTTTATTTATTTATGTGATTAATAAATAATATTAATTAATTATGTTTATTTAAATTTTTGTTTGCTTTTAGAAATTTTTAATTTGAAAAAATATAAATTTATATTAAACAAATTTGCTAAATTTACTGCTAGCATAAGTATTTTAGTTTTTTTTTTAAGTAATTTACCTTCTAAATTAGAATTAATTTTTTATACTATAATTATTGAACAGTTTTTATTTGGTATTTAATAAATAAACAAACATTATATTAAGTCTATTTTTGACAAGTAAAAAAAATCACCCACCGAGGGGCTCGAACCCTCGACCACCAGCTTAAAAGGCTGGCGCTCTACCGACTGAGCTAGACGGGTGTTATGGATTGCTTAAATAAATTAATTTAATTTTTTATAAATGAAAAAAATAAGGTATTTGATAATTTTTTTGGTAATAACAGGCTACTTTTACATTTATATTAAATCAAAAATAAAATACAAGCTTTTTGTGAGATTTAAAAGGCAAAAATTAAATTTAAAATAAATGATTTTATTCAATAAAACAAATATTCATATGAGAAATAAATTAATTCTTTATTTTGCTTAATCAAATGTAATTAATTATTTTTGAATTTTTCATTTTTAATACTGATTTAAAACTTAAGTCAAAAAAAAGTAAATCTAAATAAAATTAGGTCCGAATCTCTAATTTTTGCAATATTTCTGATTCCTGAATTATTTTAAAGATAATTAAGCTTTTTATGCATTATATATCTTTTAATTTACCTCTTCAAAAAAAATTAAATATATACCAAGCGGTTTCATATTTAAACTAAATAATTAAATTACTGTAGTTATATTGTATTATTTATTATTCTGTTAAGCATTAAATTTTGAATATAAGATCTTAAATTTTAACATCTTGAGGATATCTATTAAATATCTTACTTAAAGAATTTGAAATGGTTAATACTATTTTAATATAATAATACATTTGAATGAAATAATAAATTATTTATATCAGTTTGTTTATAAATAAATACAAATATAAAATTAGTTATAAAAAGGGTAAATAGAATTTTATATTTTTTATCCTTTTTTTTCAGAATTAATAAATAAATATGTTGGTTGTATTTGAAATTTGAAATTAGTTTTATTTTATATAGCATTAAATGGCTAAATTGAGCAATAGAAATTAAGGTTCAAGCTTCGAAGTAAATACGTAAAATAATAAACGCAGATATGCTTGATAGAATTTTTATAAAATATCTATCTCCCATGATAAGAATTAATTGCATAAGATTGATGGTTTTTAATAATCTGAAAATTGTCTTTGGTTATGTTTCTTTAATATTTTTTATTTATGATTTATTTACCTATTTAGTTAGATTAATTCATTAAAAGACTTTTAAGATATTATTTTTATTAAAGATATTTTTTATAAAAAATAATCAATCAAAAAACAATATTTCTAAGAGAGGATCTGATAAGCATCAATTAAATAAGTAAAATAGATAGATAGATAGATAGATTGATAGATAGATACTTTTTTACATATGTCTCATCACCCACAAAACCCATAAGGGCATTAAATATTAAAAACTATGCACTTCCATCAACACAGTAACTAACTAACTCACTCCCTCACTATTTTTTTGAAAACGCATTTATTTATCTTAAATAAAATATTTATTTTAAAATAATAAAAGAGGGCTTAGACTTGAATAAAATCCCAGCTGATTGGAATAAAGCAATTAGACATGCAGTAAATCATTCATAAAAACATTAATGAACAAAATATAAAGTGATTAAATATCTTAAAATATAGAAATCCAGAGAAACTAAACCTGAAAGGGCCAAAATTTCAGACGATGATTTCGAAGAAGTTTGTGAGTGTTGTGGTTACGAATTAGTAAATAATGATTAAAAATATAACCCAAAATTTATAAATTTATTTAAAAATAGAATAGATAACCAATAGGCTTATTTGTACCTAGCATTTAGCTTGGATTTTTAGGTTCTGGTTTCCCTCTTTTTTACAATTATATCCAATATTGTATTATTATGCTTACTTGTTTATTAGCTATTTAGGGTATACCTAATATAATTTACAACTACAAGGGAAACTTTTGTGATAAAACTCTCTTAGAAGCTTATGAGGCCGCTGAAGAAAATAAGGTTTTTTTTTTTTTTTTTCTATCAGCAATAATAGACATTTTTTTTAGTTTTGTTTGTTTTTTGAATTTCAAAAATATGCTGATTATCAAATTTATCTTAAAAGGAACATCCTGAAGAAGGTTTTCTACTTCCCTGCCCTGAAAGTTTTACTAATAGAATTTCATTTGCTAATGTACTGAATATAGAAGAAGGAATTAAATCTAATATGCATTTCTCAACAGCAGCTGTGTTAGTCTAAATAGTTTTATGTATTTTCTTCAGAAGAAGCCAAAGATAAATAGAAGTTGATGTTGATATAAAATACAACACTCCAGCTGACTACACTGTTTGGGTGAAGCACGTTCCTAAAGACATTCCAAATCCTAAAGAAGCTATTAAGAGACACTTTAAAGATTAAAATAAAAGGGTAACAAAAGTGAACTTGGTCTATGACATTTCTGAAATCGAAGAATTAGAAGAAGAATTTAAGGAATTGATAAAGGAGAAGTAAAAAAACTTAAAAGAACACGGATTTAATAATAAAACTCAAGAGTTGTAGGAAATTGAATAAAAGATTTAAAAAGTAGAACATGAAATAAGAGAAAAAGAAATTAACATAGTGCACGATCGTACCAAATTTACTGGCTAGGCATTTGTTAGCTTTGAAACTGAAAAAGGTAATTTAAAATTTTTTCAAATTATAAAAAATATTTTTTATTTATTTAATTAATTGAAATAAATAGAAAAAGAAGATTTGTTCACTTTTGCTCCTCCAAGTCTCGGATCAAAGATTTGTAATTTCATAACTTCATTAGGAAAGTTAGATCGTTATATTGATTCTCAAATCTTCGAGGGAAAACATAATATTTTAATAGTTGATGCTCCTGAGCCAAACGATATAGATTGGGAATTTATTCACTGCAGTACTGGTTCAAAGGTTTTAGCTAGATTCATTTCATTAATTAAATGGATTGTATTGATTGCCTTCAGTTTTTCAATTATTTGTCTCATAACCTATTTCCAGAACTTAAAAATTGATCACGTCTAAGAGGAATTGCTTGAATTGTAGCACAAAAGCAAAAAGAATAATGAATAAATCGATAAGGAAGAGGAAGAAAAGGTTCATTCATCAATGGCTATAATATCAGTCTTTTCATTTTTAATTTCAACTTCCATTGTACTTTTTAATAAATTTGCACTCCCTTTTCTTGTTCACCACATAGTTGATGCAGAAAAATGGTCAACAAAAACAAAGTTAAATATTTCTTTCGCTTTCAAATTAACTATTGCACTCTTCTTCAACACTGCATTGATTACTGTCTTGATAGAAGTTATCTTATTCAAAAACTTCTATGGCATTGGTGGTGGTATGATTCTGAATGAAGAATTGGTCTTCATTTTCAACGCAATTATTCCTTCTCTTGCATGGGTCATTGACCCATGGTCGATCATTAAGAATATCCAAAGAAACAAAGAGCTCAAAAATAAAGAAAAATCTGTCCTCACTTAAGATGAAGCTAACAAGTAATAAATAAAATCATAAATAAATTAAATTGAAATATATATATATATATATATATCTTTATTATACTTTGAATTATTTTAAATTTTCTAAATAATTTATTATTAATAGATTGATGGAACATCCAGACTATGCTATGGGTAAAAGATATGCTGATATTATGAAAACCATGTGGTTCACTTTCTTTTTCTCCCCTGTTATCCCTGTTGGAACTTTCTTCTCATTGATTGGTTTAATTTTATACTACTTCACAGATAAGTATAATTTAATTTACAGAAGAACAGTCAAAGAGTCTATTGGTAAAAGCTTATCCTTTGAAATGATGGATTTATAAGAATATTCTGTGTTGTTGCACTGCGTAAGATAATTAACATATTTAATTAATCATTTATTTATTTAAGGTATTTTATTATATATTTCTTAATATTTAAAAAGTTTGGTAATATTGCATTTAAGTGGATACTTGCAAAGGAAGTGGATTTAACTTCTTTTGTTCTATTTGGCATTTGCTTGCTTATATCTTTAGTTCCTATGGATAGCTTTAATGAATGGCTTTTCGAAATAAATGCTCATTCTGAAAGCAAACATTATTCTTAAGTCAAAGACTAGTTTGATACTGTAATTTTTAAGCCTTTTTAAAAAAATTTTAAAATCAAAAATATTTATTTAAAAGGACTACGATAGAGAGAATCCCATAACTAAGCACGAAGCACTTGTTGAATTCCAAAAATCAAGAGCAAGCAGTAAATATAATTAAAATATATTTAACAAACAAAACTTATTTGCACTAATTTTATAAATAGAAACTCATTTATGAAGGGGAGTTTGTTTGTATGTTTAATCCAAGCTTTTTTAAACTGATTAAGAATCTCAAAATGAAAAAAATTATTTAACAAGTAATCTATTTTAAAAATAATATTTTTTTAAATAAGTGTATTAGATATTTATTTTGATTGTATGTATGGTGTTTTAAATTATGACTAAGCTTACTTTTTCATAATTAAAGTTATTTAATTTACAAAAAAATATTAATAATTAAAGATGGTTTTGTTTATTCCTCTATTAAAACTATTAAAAATACTTGAAAGAAATATGTATTTAGGATATGATTTTTGTATTAAATAAAGTTAAAATAAGATTTGTTAGATATCTCCTATTTATTCATTAATTTTCTATTTCATTTGAAAATAAAAATAGAGAAATTTTATTTTAATTATTAATTAACTTCACTTTCTTTCTGCTTTAAATTCTTTTTTGATGTTTTTGATAAATATTTTAAGTAAAAACAATATTGATTAATAGATAGATAGATATTTATATAATTATATTGGTTAATCCAAAAATCATTCTTTTTGATCTCTATGATTAAAATAATTGATCATATAATTTTTAAATTAAAAAAGCCTAAATTTAATAAAATTAAATTAAATAATTTAAAAACATCTTGAAATAAAATACAATTGAGTTATTTTAATTTTGGATTTATGTTTGTGATAATACTAATTATTTTA
Source organism: Tetrahymena thermophila SB210 (assembly GCF_000189635.1). Classification (NCBI taxonomy): domain Eukaryota; phylum Ciliophora; class Oligohymenophorea; order Hymenostomatida; family Tetrahymenidae; genus Tetrahymena; species Tetrahymena thermophila. Next base: position 433,255 of record NW_002476559.1, read on the forward strand.
ATTTTTTAAACACATTTATGGTAGTACTTCTTAACTATATATTTTTATTGTTTTTTTTATCAAGTAAAATATATTTTTTTATTAAAAAAAATATACTCGACCGAATCTATTTAATATTCGATCGTTCCCTAATAAATACCTTAATTATTTAATTAAAATTAAATTTTTTTTGCATTTTAAATATAAAAAATTTGCAAAAAATAATTTAAGTTCCTAAAAAACTATTACAATAATTTATAAAATGTCTAAATTATTTAATTAAAAAAACAATAAATAATCATTTAGGATTATACATATTAATAAATACTATAGCTATCAAATTAAAGTATATAAAGTAGCTTAAATAGTCAATCAAGAATCTATTATTTTCTTGTTAAAGAAATCATCAGAAAAGTTCTCTAAATACATCGTTTCATATAAGTTTTGATTAGATTCTATATCCATTTCGATTGATGATTCAAGATTGTAACGCTTTTAATTTCTTCTTTATTTAAGTTTTTAATACAGATAGAATGACTCTTTAATAAGGATGTCTAGCTTGACAGCTTCATTTAAAAGAGACTCTATTTAAGATGAGTCATTCCATATTTCTTTGTAAATATCAATCCTGAATATTTATCCAAATAAATTTTCAGTACGACATAATCCTTCTTTACTTAGATATCTAAATATAAATCTCCCTAGAGCTATCAAAAAGTTATTTAACTCCAAATTATTTGATGATATAAAGTTATATGCTTTTTCAAATTTTTCTGAGCCAATCTAACATTTAAAGCTTGGATCACAAAGATTAACTAAGTTATCAATATTGAACTCTTCTAGTGTACAAATCATACTACTTAAATGTTTTAGCTTAATACTTTCTGACATAATAGCACTCAATTTAGGTATTTTGATTCGAATTTTAACATTATCAAAAGCTTACATTAAGGGCATTTCTTCTTTATCACTAGAATTTAAATAAAACTAGAAAGCTCTGATTAGTTTGTTTAACAAATCATACATTTACTCTTTATTTTAAAGAATATCTTAGAGGTTTTATTTAACTTCTTATGAAATTGGTTCTTATTTAATTTTAATATTTGATAAATGTCCAAAATCTAATATTGATATTTCTTGTAAGAAGGAGAATTTTTCAGAGTTCTACAAATCTATAAAGACAGTACCTGTTAAGCAAGTTTTAACTAGCTCTTCTTATATTTACTTAAGGTCAAATATGTATGTATTTCCTTCTTTATATTCAGGACTATTCATAAAATATTTTCTAAAGATAGTTTCTTTGTAAGGTTTAAGGATATTTAAATTTTCATCTAAGTGTTATATAGTCTTAACTTTAATAACCATATTTTTTTGCGTTCTGCTTACAGAATCTACCAAAGACTGAAATTCTTGGATTATATTATTTTATTTTAAGCATAGTATTTCGAATATATTTGAGAATATTCCATCTTCTGTATTAGACGAATACACCAAATCATTTAATTTTGTTTCTTCATCAAGATCATATATTTTATAGTCTCTGCATCCAATAATAAATTCTTTCTCTTTTTCTTTTATCTTTTAATAGTTAAAAAAGCTTAAAAACAAGATAAATAAAATAAATTTTAAATTACTTCTTTCCAAATAGGTATGAGCTATTATTAAAAACATTTTAAAAGTGGATGAGTTTCTTCATCTTACAAAACCATCACTAAAGTTTTATTTTATGCCGATTTCATAGTAAAGGAATTGCTTAAATATTTCTACATCAGTTATGTAAAACTAACAAGCACCTTTAAAGACTTAGATATATATTCAATTTCATTTGAATCTAAAATTTTTTTCATAGACTAGTAATCCTTGTTGTTCTAATTTTCTTATTAAATTTATCTCTAAATAAAATTTGGTTCGCTACTAACTTTTACGAATCTTAAATTTCTATAATAATTTTAAACTTTTTATTCTATATTTTCAAATTGGAAAGTCTCTAAAATTTTTACTATGTGAATCTCACCCTTTTGTTAATTTAATAATACAAGCTTTGATTGTAATATAATATCTTAAATCTTTAAAGAGAACTAGGAGTTCAGTTTTGACCTTTCTTCAGGATCTTATAAAGGTTTTATGGAGTCATCATTTAAAATTACATTTATAATTTTAAATAAAATGATACTTATCTCTTATTCTCTTATATCTTTAAATTTCATTATCTAATAAATTTATTCAATAGCTAAATCAATTTATTCATTCAAAAAGTTCTCTGGATTTTCTTGATAATGTATCTTCAAGTGCTCACAAAGCTCCCATATACTTACTTACTCATTTATTAGTTATTTATTTTTAAATGAAGTCATTGTCACCTACTTCTATGAGCTTAATCTTTTTCTCTGAAAAGCTAAAATAATTGAAATGGAGTACATTAAAGTAAATATTCTTAGATCTAATGAATTTCCTTATTCTAATTAATCATCATTAATTCCTTATATTAATCTTATATATATGCCTTTCCATTAGTTCTAATTAATGATATTTTATAATTCTGTTTTTTAGGTGTGTGCATCTTATAAGACTAATTTTGTATTTGGACTTCCCTTAGCAATTTAATGACCACATCTTTAGCACATAAAATTAGATTTTAAGTTAGAACACTAATTAGAGAATATATATTCTTAACAATTTAAGCATTAATACAATTAAGAATTGTTTTAAATATCATATCTAAACAACGAGATATTATTCAATTTACTAAATGGATAATAAAGCTCGTTGTGTATAATTCCTTCAAGTAAGCTCTTAAAAATGTTATTTGATTTAGAAATTTCATCTTTAAAGAATTTTATTAATTAGCTTTTAAGATTTTAATTATTTTAGAAATAATTTTTATATAATTTAGATTCAGGTTCAGTAAGAAAAGATGAGTCTAGGATGCCTACAAAGCCAGAACTTAACTCCTTAAGCCACTTTATATTTGAAAAAATTTCAGATTGCTTTATAAAAGATGTAATTTCATTGCCATATTAATTGTAAATTTATTTAACTACATAAAGTTATAAACTTTCGATATCTATTTAATTGTAAAATTTTTAGATACGACACTTATTGTCAAAAGATATTTTATCTTTATTTAAGCATAAAATCAATGTGAGTTCTCTATATATACTAAAGAAAATTAACTTTTAGAATAAAGATAACTTCGCAAGAGAGTCGATTTCACAGATATTAAAAACAAACTAATAGAATTTTTCTTTTTCTTTATCTTAATTTATTAATTAATGTAAACAATTAATTTAAATAATATCAGTTATGATCACAAAAACAGTGTGTTCAGTTTATTTAGGGTAATTTTAATTTAGTAAAGGCTTATGCTCCTCTTGATTGAATAAAGATATAAGGTCATCTAACTTTGTAATTCTGCTAAAAAGAATATTTAAAATTATGTTAAACCTTATAACTATGTCCTTTGGTAAGGGATTTACTTTTAAATTATCAAGATTTTCCTCAATTTGAACAAGTTAATTCACAACCACACCTAAAATATCCTTGAATTTATTTTAATTTATTTAGTTTTGCAAAATATCTAACACAAAATAGATCCATTCAATCTCAAATTATTTGATTTTTTCATCTAAATTATTATTTTCTTCCTCATTATTTTTAATATTATCTTCCACATCAATTTTATCTGTATCTTCATTTTCTTAATCAGCATCTATTTTCTTATTCTTTTTAAGCTTAGAAATTCTTTTTTTTATTATAGAGACTTTGGAACTCTTTGAAGTATTTTAGTTATAATCATCATCTTACTAGTTAAAATATATTCTTTTAACTGTATTTTTAAAATTATCTAAACCCTTTAAGTTATATTAAATGATATCTTGAAGCTCATCAAAAACTTTATTCTACCAATCTATTTAGAGCTTTTCCATAATATTATTGATGAAAAGTTATTAAAGATACAATTTTTGCTAACTATTTTTTATTTGATCACTCTTATAGAGTTCATAGAAGTCTATAAATCTAACTAATTCTTAAACTTAATCTTTATATGTAATATCTTATGATTTCATCTTGTTTTATAGTTCCTCAGAAGGTTTCATTAATTAAATCAAAAGTTAAACTAAGGCTTGGGCATATTGAATTATACAAGATTAATTTGGAGCATCATGATTAAATTTTAATCTTTTCATTATTTCTTCTTTTCTTAAAATCCAACTAAATTAAGCCATTATTTCATCAATTCTGAGAATATCTTCTTTAAAAATATTCAAAATCATCATAGCTTATATATTTAACTTTAAGTTTTGTTTTTCTTCTTCTTCTTGCTCTTGTTCAATTTCAAATGAAGAATAATTTTATGTTTGTTTTTATAAAATTTCAATAATTTATAAGCTAATATTTAAATGGGTAAGATCTATTCCCTATATACCGTGATTTATATAATCTTCTATAAATAATATTGTAAATTAAATTAAATTGATTTATTCTTCATTTTAAATCTATTCTAAAAAGTTATTATATTAGGTATCTAAAGATTAATTTAGTTAAACTTGATCATCGTTTTCTAATTCTATATCATCGTTTTCTTCTATTTAAATATTTTTCAATTTTTCCTAATTGTTTTCATTTTTATTAAAATCTAATTCTTTAATGCAATTTTGTAGTATAGATATATATTTTTGAGAACCAGGGAATTTAAATTCTTTGGGTTAAATATTTACTGTCAAATCAAATGTTTAATTGCTCTCATTTATTTGCCTGTAGAATGCTTCTTTATCTGTAAAATCCACTTATCCAATATTCAGAATATCTATTAAATTTTATGCCACTATTTTCTTTAAAGAGCTGTTATTAGCAGAATGAATTATTGAGTAAATTAAATAATTATTTTCTAAAACTGCGATGAACTTTGCAACACCAATTTATATGATTTCCATTATTCCTTCTTTAATTGCTGAAAGGAGACTTATTCTTTGCTAAGCTTTACCTTTTTCAATAATTTACTTGTAGACAAAGTCTCTAACTATGACTAATTAATTTTATTCTAAAAAGATTTTTATTTAGGCTTGAATAAATTTAAAGCTAATAACTGATATCTTTTCTTCATCCTTAAAGCTAAAAATTGTAAAAATATCCTTCAGCCTATTTAGTAAGAAATCCTCTTATACTATATTACCATAACTAACAAGTCCAAAAGAATTACTAATAAGTTCTTTCTTTGACATAAAAATTTTCTATAATTAATCAAAATCAACAACAGAATTTAAATTTTCATCTAATCTATATATAATTTAACTCAAACTAAGAACTCTATCTAAATTTGAGTTTAAATAAAGATCTTCAATAAAGTATTGCTCACAATTTGCAAAATAAGGAAGAGCTTAGAATATATCCGTAGTTCTAATACAAAGTATTATACTGAATGGTAAATTAGATCTATTTTAATAGCTAATCATTGTTTCTACGATTTTTTATCTAACAAAGCTTATTCTTTCAAAAGAGTCAACATATTAATCACATATAACCATTAAAATTTTTTAATTTATTTCCTCTTCAATTGGTTCCATATTTGCATCTTCATCTTACAATTAAGCTTGACTCTTTATAACCAAATTTTCGAAAAATTATTTCAATTAATTTACTAAAACTTATTGAGAATCTATTTAAGATATTTGAATTTTATTTAAATTATATTTTGATGTAGAATTTATATCTTATTAAGGAGAGTAAATGCAAAATAGCTTTTTATTTTCATTATCAGACTTAAATATTCTGTTTTCTATAAAGCTATCTAGACTATAATGATAATTTGATTCTATATATGTTTTTTTAAATTCTTCATCTTATGCATTTATCATTTATATTGCGTAACTGAAAGATGTCAGATGATAAATTTGCTGTTTTACATAATCCTCTTCAGATGAACCTTATAATTTGCTTTATTATAATACAAGCGATTAAACTAACTCCTTAATGTTATTAAAATTGAATATATTTTATTTAAGATCTATGAAATATTAGTATATGCGATTAATTTTGTTCTAATCTTTTTATGAAATTATCATAGATTCAGAAAATGTGTGCTTTTCAAAACGATTGAGAAGTGGTCCATCCATTTTATGTATTTATGATTAATCAGCAATAAGTATGATCTTAAAGTCTGGAGATACAGGAATTTCTCTACTGTCTGCATTAAAAGAAATGCTGCAATAATATTTTCCATTAAAATATTTGTAATTTTAGTTTAGCAAATCATATAAACTTTAATAGATATTATCTAAATTTTTTAGCACTACAATTTTACCCTTTTCTACACAATCAATTATTTCATTAATAATTTTGTAAGTATTTTATGATTTTTAATCTGTCTAAAAATCACTTCCCATAAATATTTAGTAAGGTTTTTGTAAACTGATAAGCTCGCTATTAATAAATTCTAAAGTAGCCTAAGAATTTCGAGAAATTATCATAAGATGCCTAGACATGAAGTCATCTGATACTTCAGTTAAATTATCTTAAATCAATTAGATTTATTTTAACTTTTGTATTTCATTTAATTCTTAATCTTTAAATTGCTTTTTAAGTGTATTGAACAAAATGTCGTGGGTTTCTAATCCAGAGAAATGTCTTATAAAGGAATAAGCAATCAAAGCTTAATTGTTTTGCATAATTAAACTATCACTAATTTAGATTTATATAAGTTAATCATTACTTTATTTGAGTATGTCTTTAACTAATTGAATTTTCTTTGAAATTAACAATTTTGCCATGCCATAAAAATCTCTCAATCCATGAAATTATTCATATTCAGGCATTTCTTTTTTTACCTACTCAAGATAACTTTAATAAGTCTTAGCAATTTATACTTATAATTAATCACTTATTTTATCTTGTTTTAAAACATTTTAGACAGACTAATCTTTTTTAAAAGAATGAACATATTCCTAAGTCGATTTCAAAATTTCCACTAATTCATCTTCATCAACATCTAATCTATAAATTAAAAATTCAATATTTAATTGTTTTTATTTATTTATTTTCAAATTTACCTATAAATGGCCAGCATTCTATTCATTTTAGACTGATCTAGTGGCCAGTTTGAAATACATGCAATTGCGATTTCAGGTTTTTCAAGAGTTTAATGTAGAACCTTTAGAGGATTATGAGGTGAAATTTCAGCTAGACCTATTTCTTCTAGGTGTACCATAGAAATATAATTTTTTTGTTCGTTTTATTTTTTATATTACTCTACTTTATTTTTTGCTCTTTCAAATACTTCAAGTATCTTTTCAGATGTACTTTGAACATGTCCTTAATACAGTAAAGGCATCAAAGTTTTTAGCTTTTGGAAGAGAGGTGATTTAGATTATTTGCCTTTCATTGATTTTATGATGATTCTTAATGAAAGAGTTTTAGAACAACCTGGAGGACCTATAAGAACAACAGGAATTTTATTCATTATAGATACAAATAAGGTAAAAACATTCTATTTAAGGGCTGTATTCTTAACTATACCTCTTGGTACTTCTGTTTAATTAATCAAATAAGTTGATACATCATCAATTTTTTTCCATATTTATAAGCGATTTTCTTAGAAAATTTCAGAAAGTTTATATAAATATTACTTTCTTTAGTTGATTAAAGGCAAACGAACACAATAATTTATATAAAAGGATAAATATAAGCAAGTGCTTTAGAAGTCTTTATCAAGAATTTTCAACTCAAACTACCTACATTTTGTTAAAAATTTGATAAACCAAAAGAGTAATTTAGTGAAGCGACTAACATCTCTAAGACTACAAGCACTTTGATATCCCATTTTTTCTCTTAAGAATATTTAGCTTTCAAATATTCCTTTAGAAATAAGATCAAGCTCTTCATCAGCAAAAATTTTATATATTTATTTCTTCTTTTTCTCATTATATTTCGTTTATAGTATTTGAGAAATGTATTTCTTCTCATCTTCTAATTAAAGCTTATCGAAATTCCAGATGAAACTATACATACTTTCTGGAATAGGCTCTACTGAATATTCAAGATCTGTGTTTTTAATTTTTTTCACCATCTCCTTTTTAATACCTCCATGAATTTAAATGTCTATCATTTTTTTTTATTACTCACTCTTAAGTTTGTATGGATTTATAGCGGCTATTGGAATTACATTGCTTGGTATAGGCTCTCCATATATGTGTCTATCAACTATTATTTCTTTGAATAAACTGCTCACTAATTTGTTTGTATTTACCTTTTATTATTTTATTTAAAATTTTTATTCTGAATAATTTAAAAATTTTATTACTTCATCGAAGAAAACAACTACTTTCTAATTATTTTTTTAACTGATTTCAATGGATTCTTCAATCAACTTAGTAACATCTTGCTCAGTAATACCTGCATGAACAATCATAATTTTGAATTAAGCTTCCATTATAACTGACATAACTTCAATAAGTATTGATTTTCCAATACCTGATTAACCCTTTATTTATTTTTAAAAAGTGAAATGAAGTGAATGAATTATTAAATAAAATTAAATAATTTACCATAATAATAACAGGAGAGTTAGCACGAATTCTCATAAAAATCATAGCAATTTTAAAGAAATTATCTTTTTAAATGATTATTCTTTTTGCAAATTTACTTATGTCATCGTTAATCATAGAATCAAAGCTATTATTATTTCTGTCACTATATATTTTTTATTCATCTTTTTTTATAAGTTTGACCAGCCATCTTAATAAATCTTCAGGTTATAAATTTTCATTAAAGTAAAGTAGTTTTTCCTTATTAAGTTCAACCAGTTCTTTAATTTATCTAGGAACTTAATTTGAATTCCTAAAAAACATAGTTAAGCATGGAGATTCTTATTCCTAAAAAGTGATAAAATCCATTTCAAAATTACTGAATTCTTTAATATTTTCTGATTTTTAATTAAGCTACATTTCTTTTGAAACTTGCTAGTTTTAGATTATGTTTTTTTATTCGTATTAAGTAAAACATATATTACTACACAATTTATAAGATGTAGAAACTATAATAGTTCTCAGTTAGTGGTCTAATCCTTCTGATTTTATATATTCAGGCGAAAGGAAATAAGATTTATTCATTTTTCTCATTTCAGAACCAAATAGATTTAAAAATCTAACAATTTAATAAAAGCAAGGAACTGTTATTTATTCAACTATTTTATTTTTTATTAAATTATTTATGTTTGATAAAATAGCATTATCTAAATTATAGCTATCATCGGTTTATTCTTTATTGAAATGGTTTACACCAGTAGTTTCTAATACGTATATATAATATAAGGATTAGAATGCTGCTTTATAATTGATAATTTCTTCTTTAGATTTATTTGGTGACTCTAGCTAAAACCTACTAGCATCAAATTCAACTTTTTATCTTTCAAAGAAATTTTTGATGTGAATAGATTAATATAAACCTTCATCAAGAGTGTTAGCTATTTCGATGTAAAAAGTTGTTTAGTTAAATTTTTCAAAGTAAACAAGTTAATCACTATGAATGCTTATAGATTTTAATACAATTAATTCAAAAAATAGCAAATTAAGATCATATTCAGATGTTTCACAAACATCTAAATGGATATGTAAATTACCTGGCTCCACTTTATTCAGTTTTTATTTTAAGGTTTACAAAATTTAGTTTTTATTGCTTCCACCTATTGGAATTCTGAAGGAATTTTAGTTTTACTCGCTAATTTTTTTTTGTATTTCAAAGGATTTACCACAACCTGAGCTATTTGAATAATAAATTATAGCATTTTAATATAAAATTGATGCTATTGTTTGTTTGTTTATTTTCTTTTCTTAGGGTAAACATGATATTTATTTTTAATCTAATCCTTCTCTGATAAGAACTATAAGCTAATTTTTAATTGTATTACTTTATTTATTATAGTCAGATAAAATATCATTCACTTAGTTGAAAAATTTAACTTCTAATTTAGTATTAATGATCAAGTAGTAAGTATTTTATTTGTTATTAGAAATTAAATTTTTAAACCTAAACATGAAAAGTTAAAGATCAGTGAACTTGGTGCTTTTGTCACAAAACAAATATTTGTAGAAATCTCCATAATTATCATCTTGATTCTAAACTCCACCAATTAATATTTCTATCAACTCTTAGCTACCCGAAAAAATGTATTTCACCAATTTATCTTTGAATCTTAGAGGCTCAAATATTTTATCTTCATAACTTTTTTCTATCATTTGATGATCAAATTATTTACATTTTTAAGTACAATTATTTGCTAAAATTTATTTTAAAAAAGTAAATTTAAGTTGGGATTATTTTAAATAGAAAAAATTATTTAAATGGACATTTATCAAATAATTCTTCTAAAATTAAAAATAAAAAAAAATTTTTTTAAATTAAAAAATAGAATTTAATGAATAAAATTTACCTATGCTCTACAATTTAGAAAAGTAAGATTAATTCTTCTTTAGTTTAATTGAGAAAGGTATTTCTTAAATATCCTACAGACTTAGGCTCATAAATTTTAAGATATTTATCAAACCAGGATTTACTTTACTAAAATCTTCATATTTTCCTTCTTCACAATAAGTAATAAGTTCTTAGTAATATGAAAATCCAATTAAAGAAAAATAAGGATATTATTGAAAAAGCTCGCAAAGTTAATTTTTCCATTCTGTAAGTTCTTTAGTGTATGTTTGATAATTTTATTCCATTTATTCAAGATTTTTTTATGGGGTTTAATTTTTGTTAGAGAAAATTAGTTTTCGTTAAAGAATATCAAATTTTCCAAAAGAAATTAAATTAGAAATCACTTCCTTCAACCTTTCAGCAGCTTCCCACTAATCTTTAAACATTTTCATTGAATTTTTAATTTATTTACATTCTTCTGATTCTTCTTCTTCGACTTGTATCATGCTTTTAGACGAAATCTTAGATTTGGGTTTATTTTTCTTTTCTCTTTCCTTAATAAACTATGCATGTATTTTTACCATATTCTAGTCAATAATAACTTTTGAACATATTTTTCTAATATCCAATTCTGAATATTCTTAATTTGAAAGAACAACGAGTTTTACTTGTTCTGGATTATCTTTATGCTCATCAAGATAAAACTAGAATTCACCCACTTCGAGGACTTCTATTGCTAGGCTAATGTAATCTTATTAATTCTATTAGCTCTTATCTATTTACTTAATTTTAAAGAAATCTTCTGAACATTACTGCAATTCAGCATGGATGGCTTCATCAACCAATTCTAATCTACAGAATTCAACTATTTTTTAAATAAACTTAATAAAAGAAGCCTTTTAATTATTTGAATAAGTTTCTCTTAATTCAGTCAAAATACCAAATATTTTTCTTTAATTATTTAGCTTAATCAGCAAAGATTATAAGTCAGTGTTTTCATCTCCTCCTACCAAATCTCTCAATTCTAAAAAGCTTTGATTTTACAAATTATCTATGATATATTTAATTATTGAATCTAATTGGGAAATTGTTAATACTGCATTATCTTATCTTTCTACACCTAAATAAAAACCACTTGGAAAAGAAAGTAAGCATTTAAATTGACTATTCTAAAAATAATCAATAGATTTTTTATTTACATCAATATTAGTCAAATTCTATAGATCTAAGTAAAATTATTTATTCAATTAGCTTTCAAGGTTTATATCATTTTATTTGGCAATTTCAATTAAACATTTTCCATATTAATGAAGAAAGTTGATATGAAAAAATTTTTAAAGGGTTTCAGAGAGATTTTCTTCTTTAATTTAAAGCAATTCGTAGAGATTAAGGAAATTCTCTTCAGATTCTATAAATGAATCACCAGATATTTATATTAAATTTTATAAATTTAAAATTTTTTTGGGGAAAAGAATCGATTTTTCTGAGATACTTTTTTATGAGTTTTCTTCTTCTTCATTTTCTTCTAATTCGAATTCATGATCAAAGCATGGCTGTTATTAATTTAGATTATTAATATCTTCTTAAAGCTTAATTTAAAATGTATCCAAACACTTGAGAGACACAATTTTATTACCCTTAACCATTTAGATGAGATTTATCAATTCCATTTTAGAATAATAAAGTATATTATTTAGATTTCCTGATAAAATTTTATACTCTCCCTCTTATTATTGAAGCATGAAAACGATTTTTTAGAAAATTTTACTGCTTTATAATAAATCAAAATAGTCATATAAGCTCTTCATTTATTTAAATTTTATAATTATTTATCTGATTTCTCCAAACTAAGCATCCATTTTAAATTTTTGTTCAAACAATTAATTTTCTTTTTTTAAGTATGAAGGAAAATATTTCAATAGTTTATTTATTTTTTCTTTCTCTTTATAGAATTAACTTATTTCTTGGTCAATTTATTTTGAAAAATCTGAAAATTATATTTTAATTTCACTTTAAAAGAACTTATAAATGTCTTTAAATTGTTAATTTTCAATTATTTTTTTAATTGAAGGTATTTTAATTTCATCATGATGCAAGACAAATTTATTTAAATCAGCCAATAATCTCTTTCTAAAAGGGAAGTCGGGTCTCTTATCAGATATTTTTAAGAAATCCAGATATTGCTCACTTTAAAATCTTTACTCAGGTGGTTACTATTATTCATATAAGTTTATGGCTTCTTACTCAAAAAATTATTAAATTTTCACTAAAATAGATTCCTATTCTTTATTTTGAATTTTTTTTTATTCCAAACATTTTTTATAGAAAGAATAAAATTCAGTTAACCTCTTCATACATATTTATTTGTTAAATATTTGCTAAATTGTATTTAAAATCTTATTTAAATTTTCAACATTCTGTTCTTCATAGATTGCTTAAATTATCATTTTTAGGTTTTAATGGAAGTATTCAACTAATATTTGATAAGATTATTCTTAAAATGTATTAATTTCAATATCATTAATCTTTTCAAAATTTATTTAAGGAAAATCTTTTTGGTTATTTCTCAGAGTATCAGTTTGGTCTTATTCATCAATCATTTTTTACATGTTATTCTTTTATGAAATAGTATTTTCTATTTACTATTGTAGATAAATTTTTTATTAATTTTACTAAAATTTTAATAAATCTACAAGCTCCTTTTAATAATCCCAAACAAATTCAATCTATTTGGCTTCAAGAGTTTTTATAAACTCTTAAAAAGTACTTAACAGGTAATTTTATTGACTTTATGTTGGATCATGCTGAGAGAAATACTTTGAAAGGCAAACAATTTGATCAAATTTTTTCAAATTTTTAATTAAAGATTTAGATTTAATAAGTTTTTAGATATCAATTTCTAGTTTTTATTAATGTTAAATCATGAAAATTATTAGATCTATTTAGTTGATGGGTTAAAGTTCTGTAAAATTTTAATCTCTAAAGTAGCTTTTAATTATTTAAAAATCACTATCGTAGTAACTTTAAAAATCCTTTATTTTACTGATAAAATGGTCAAAGAAATCTTTTTTTTGAAGAGGATATTTCTGTAAAAGTTCTCCTAGTAATATTTCTTAGATATACTATTATATTTATAAAAAGTCATCGTTTTAAAATAAGCCTTTTATGTCCACCTAATTTACTAGCAGATGATTTAGCTAATCTTTTAAGCTATTAATTTATCTTAATATTTTAAAAATAAAGGACTATCTTAATTTTATGGCTTCTTATTTATTATTTTTTCTTAAAATATCAAATTATTGTTCAATTTCACTTTAGTGTTTTTTAAATTATTCAGAATTTAATTAATTCAATTTGGTAATAAAGTTTTGTTATAGCTATGATTTTTCTAATAAACCATTATTTTCGATTAGTTCTTTTAAAATTTCAAGAGGATTAAAATTATTTTGAAGACTCTATACAAATTAAATTAGATATTCATTCTTAAAATAATCCAAAGGAGCTTATTTAATTTTACAATATATATTATATGAGTTATTAGTTTTTGCATTTTATGAGAGGGCTTCAATCAATTAATTTAACTAATTCACTTCATCTTTTTATGGATTTATTAATTTGAGAATGTTGTCATCAATATCTTTAAAAAGTTAATGTTTATTTTTGAACTATGACACAACTATAAATTTCCTCAATCCCTTTACTACCGTAGATATATTTTCGCTTTTTTCTTTAACTTATTTGAGGAACTAATAATAGCTCTTTTCAATATCTTTCTAGTTAATTATTTCTTATTCTTGTTCTTCTTCTAGTCCTACTTCGTCTTCTTTTTAACTGATTTTTTTATTTTATATTCTATTCATTTTAAATTTTGAGGGCCTATCAAAAATATAAATCTTTTCATTTTCATTTTCAATAATCTTATATTGAGTTAATTATCTTGAAATATAATCAGAAAGATATGTACTTTTTTTATGTTTTATTTCATATTAATACTAAATTTTGCTCTCAGCTGCTTCCATATCCAAAGTAACAACCTAAAAATCTATATCGCAACCTAAATCCTCTAATTTTATTGATTATCCATTTATTAGAAGGAATACTTATTCAAATTTACTTAAGTCTGTAAAATGTAAGTAAAAATTAACTTCTATCTCTCTACTTTATTTTTAAGTTTTCATAGCAATACTTATTTATTTATTTTTTTCTAAATTATTATATTTTTAATAATTCATAACAAAATCTAATCTTAATTTAATATGGCGATTTTAGGGATAAAAGTTTTTTATTTAATTATTTTTTAGAAAAAAATGAGATAAAAGTTTTTTATTTAATTATTTTTTAGAAAAAAATGAGATAAAAGTATTTATCTAATTTTATTTTACAATGAGATAAAAGTATTTATCTAATTATATTTTACAAAAAAATGAGATAAAAGTATTTATTTAATAATGTTTTACAAAAAAATGAGATATAAGTCTTTTATTTAAAGATTATTACAAAATTATGAGATATAAGTCTTTTATTTAATAAATATGTTTCATAAAATTACGAGTTAAATAACTCAATAAAATATAAATTATTTTATAATATTTTTGTTTTGAATACTAGATACACAAATACTTTTAATTTTGTTATTTCAAAAAATTAGAAAATAAGGTATTTTTATTTGAATAATATATAAATATCAAACTTAATTGTGCATTTTTGTTAATGTTAATTTTTCGATATTATTTGATTAAAATTAAAAATTAAGTAAACATTAGAATATTTATTTCATAAAATAATAATAAAATAAAAATTATATTTGAAAAATATAATTATTTATAATGTGTAAAAAATAAAATAATAAGTTTTATAACATCTTAATTTTTATTATTCTTTGTTAGGATATATTCAGTTTTTTTTAAATTAAATTAAAATATTTTGAAATTAAATAAAAGGTATCAATCAATATGTTATTTAAAACCTAAAAAAAAATTTCAATAATTTAATCAAATTTTATGTTTTTTTAATTTTTATAAAAAAAAAATAAATTAAAATAAAATTTTTTTTATTTATAGTTTACAATAATTTTTAAAACTTGTAAATCATTTAATTAAAAAAAAACAACAAATAATAAATAATCTAGTATTAATATCAATAATTATTTTTGTTATCGAATTAAAATATATAAATTAGCATTAATAGTCAATCAAGAATCTATTATTTTCTTGTTAAAGAAATCATCAGAAAAGTTCTCTAAATACATCTTTTCATCTAAGTCTTGATTAGATTCTAAATCCATTTCCATTTCTGATTTAAGATTTTCACACCTTTAAAATGTTTTTTATTTAAGATTTTAATACAACGAGAATGACTCTTTAATAAGGATGTCAAGTTTGACTGCTTCGCTATAAAGATGCTCTATTTAAGATGATTCATTCCATATTTCTTCGTAAATATCTATACAGAATATTTATTCAAATAACTTATATGTAGGATAAAATCCTTCTTTACTTAGATGTCTAAATATAAATCTTCCTAGAGCTATCAAAAAGTTATTTAACTCCAAATTATTTGATGATATAAAGTTATCTGCTTTTTTAAGTTTTTCAGAGTCAATCTAATATTTAAAGCTTGGATCACAAAGATTAACCAAGTTATCAATGTTGAACTCTTCTAGTGTACAAATCATACTATTTAAATGCTTTAGCTTAAGTTTTTCTGACATAATAGCACTCAATTTAGGCATTTTGATTTGAATTTTAACATTATCAAAAGCTTACTTTAAGGACATTTCTTCTTTATCTCTAGATTTTGAATAAAACTAGAAAATTCTGACTAGTTTATTTAACAAATCATACATTTATTCTTTGTTTTAAAGAAGCTCTTAGAGGTTTTATTTAACTTCTTAAGAAATCGGTTCTTATTCAATTTAAATATTTGATAAAAGTCCTAAGTCTTACATTTCTGGTAAGAAAAAGAATTTTTCAGAGTTCTACAAATCTATAACTACAGCACCTGTTAAGCAAATTTTAACTAACTCATCTTAAAGTTATTAAAGGTCAATAAGGTATGTGTTTCCTTCTTTATATTCAGGACTGTTCATAAAATATTTTCTAAAGATAGTTTCTTTGTATGGTTTAAGGATATTTAAACTATAATCTAAGTTTTGTATAGTCTTAGTTTTTACAACCATTTTTTTTTACTTTCTGTTTGCAGAATCTATCATAGATTGAATTCGTTGTATAATATTATTCTATTTAGAGCATAGAATTTCTAATATATTTGAAAATATTCCATCTTCTTTATTAGACGAATACACTAAATCATTTAATTTTGTTTCTT
This sequence comes from Tetrahymena thermophila SB210, assembly GCF_000189635.1. Classification (NCBI taxonomy): domain Eukaryota; phylum Ciliophora; class Oligohymenophorea; order Hymenostomatida; family Tetrahymenidae; genus Tetrahymena; species Tetrahymena thermophila. Next base: position 449,965 of record NW_002476559.1, read on the forward strand.
CATCAAGATCATAAATTTTGTAGCTCTTGCATCCGATTCTGAATTCTCCCTCATTTTCTTTTATCTTTAATAGTTAAACAGTTTAAAAACAAAATAAATAAATAAAAAAAATAAATAAATTTTAGATTACTTCTTTCCAAATAGGTAGGAACTTTTTTTGATAAAATATAAAGAGTGGGTGTGTTTCATTATCCTACAAAGCCATTACTAACGTTTTATTTTTTGCATCCTTTATTGTCAAGGTATTGCTTAAATATTTTTACATCTGCTAAGAAAAACTAATCATCACCTATAAAGATCTTGATATATAGTCAAGATTATTTGAATCTAAAATTTATTTTATAGACTAATAATCATTATTGTTCTAATTTTATAATTAGATTTATCTCTGAATAAAATTTGGCTCTTAACTAACTTTTACAAATCTAAGGTTTTTATAATAATTTTGAACTTTTTATTCTATATTTTCAAATTCAAAATTCTCAAAAATTTTTTCTTTGTGGATCTCTCCGTTTTTCTAATTTTATAATACAAGCTTTGATTGCTATATAATACCTTAAATTTTCAAAGAGAGTTCTAAGTTTACTTTTGACCTTTATTCAGTATCTTATAAAGGTTTTATAGAGTCATCCTTTAAAAATTCATTTATAATTTTAAATAAAATGATACTTATCTCCTATTCTCTAACATCTTTAAATTTCATTATCTAATAAATTTATTCAATAGCTAAATCTATTTATTCATTCAAAAAGTTCTCTGGATTTTCTTGATAATATATCTTCAAGTGCTCACAAAGCTCCCATATACTTACTTACTAATCGATTAGTTATTTATTTTTAAATGAAGTCATTGTCACCTACTTCTTTGAGTTGAATTTATTTCTCTGCAAAGCTAAAATAATTGAAATGGAGTACATTAAAGTAAATATTCTTAGATCTAATGAGTTTCCTTATTATAATTAGTCATCATTAATTCCTTTTATTAATCTTAAATATATGCCTTTCCATTAATTTTAATTAATGATATTCTATAATTAGTTTAGTTATTAATTTGCATTTTATAAGACTTATTTTGTATTTGTGTTTCCCTTAACAATTTAATGACCGCATCTTTAGCATATATATCTATTTTATAAGTCAGGGCATTTATCAGAGAATATGTATTCTTAACAATTTAAGCATTAATACAATTAGGTATTGTTTTAGATATCATATATAAACAACGAAATGTTATTTAATTTACTGAATGGGTAATAAAACTCGTTGTTTATAACTCCTTCAAACAAGCTCTTAAAAATGTTATTTGATTTAGAAATTTCATCTTTAAAGAATTTCATTAATTAACTTTTAAGATTTTAATTATTTTAGAAATAATTTTTATATAATTTAGACTCATGTTCAGTAAGAAAAGATGAGTCTAGGATGCCTACAAAGCCAGAACTTAACTCCTTAAGCCACTTTATATTTGAAAAAATTTCAGATTGCTTTATAAAAGATGTAATTTCATTGCCATACTAATTGTAAATTTATTTAACTACATAAAGTTGTAAACTTTCGATATCTATTTAATTGTAAAATTTATAGAGACACTTATTGTCAAAATAGATATCTTATTTATCTTTATCTAAGCATAGAGTCAAAGTGAGTTCTCTATATATGCTAAAGAAAATTAACTTTTAGAATAAAGATAGCTTCTCAGGAGAGCCGATTTCACAAATATTTGAAACTAACTCTTGGAATTGTCTTTTTTCTTAATTTTTTAACTAATGTAAACAATTAATTTAAATAATATCGGTTATGATCACAAAAACAGTGTGTTCAGTTTATTTAGGGTAATTTTAATCTAGTAAAGACTTTTTGTACTCTTGCTTGAATAAAGATATAAGGTTATCTAACTTTGTTATTCTGCTAAAAAGAATATTTAAAATTATATTAAACCTTATAACTATGTCTTTTGGAATGGGATTTACTTTTAAATTATCAAGATTTTCCTCAATTTGAACAAGTTAATTCACGACCACACCTAAAATATCCTTGAATTTATTTTGATTTATTTAGCTTTGCAAAATATCTAACACAAAATAGATCCATTTAATCTCAAATTATTTGATTTTTTCTTTCAAATTATTATTTTCTTCCTCATTAATTTTATCATTATCTTATTCTTCTTAATCAGCACCTTTTTTCTAATTCTTTTTAGGCTTAGAAATTCTTTTTTTAATTTTAGAGGGTTTTGAACTATTTGAAGTATTTTAGTTATAATCATCTTCTTACTAGTTAAGATATATTTTTTTAACATTATTTTTAAAATCATCTAAACCCTCTAAATTATATTTTATGATATCTTGAAGCTCATCAAAAACTTTATTCTACCAATCTATTTAGAGCTTTTCCAAAATATTGTCGATGAAAAGTTACTAAAGATACAATTTTTGTTAACCATTTTTTATTTGATCATTCTAATACAGTTCATAGTAATCTATAAATCTAACTAATTCTTAAACTTAATCTTTATAAGTAATATCTTACAATTTCATCTTGTTTTATAGTTCCTCAGAAGGTTGCATTAATTAAATCAAAAGTTAAACTAAAGCTTGTGTATATTTTATTATACAAGATTAGTTTTGAGCATCAAGGCTAAAGTCTAATCTTTAAATTATTTCTTCTTTACTTAAAATCCAACTAAATTGTGACATTATTTCCTCAACTCTAAGAATATCTTCTTTAAAAATATTCAAAATCATCATGGCTTATATATTTAACTTGAAATTTTGTTTTTCTTCCTCTTCTTGCTCATGTTCAATCTCAAATGAAGAGCAATTTTATTTTTGTTTTAATACGATTTTAATAATTTATAAGCTAATACTTAAGTGGGTAAGATCTATTCCATTTATACTGTAATTTATATAATCTTCTATAAAAAATTTTGTAAATTAAATTAAATTGATTTATTCTTCATTTTAAATCTAATCTAAAAAGCATTTATATTAAGTATCTAAAAATTAATTTATCTAAACTTAATCATATTTTTCTAATTCGGTATCGATGTTCTCTTCCATCTCAATATTTTTAACCTTCTCCAATTTGATTTCATTTTTATTAAAATCTAATTTTTTAATGCAATTTTCTAGAATAGACAAATATTTTTGAGAACCAGGGAATTTATATTCTTTGGGCTAGCTATTTACTGTCATATCAAAAGTTTAATTACTCTCTTTTATTTGCTTGTAAAATGTTTCTTTATCTGTAAAATCCACTTATCCAATATTCAGAATATCAAGTAAATTTTTTGTCACTATTTACTTTAAAGATTAGTAATTGGCAGAATGAATTATTGAGTAAATTAAATGATTATTTTCTAAAACTGCGATTAACTTTGCAACACCAATTTATATGATTTCCATTATTCCTTCTTTAATTGCTTAAAGGAGACTTATTCTTTGCTAAGCTTTACCTTTTTCAATAATTTACTTGTAGACAAAGTCTCTAACTATGAGTAATTAATTTTATTCTAAAAAGTTATCAATTTAAGCTTGAATAAATTTAGAGCTAATAACTTATATCTCGTCTTCATCCTTAAAGCTAAAAATTGTAAAAATATCTTTCAGTCTATTCAATAAGAAATCTTCTTATACTATATTACCATAACTAACAAGTCCAAAAGAATTACTAATAAGTTCTTTATTTGATATAAAAATTTTCTATAATTAATCAAAATCAACAACAGATTTTAAATTTTCGTCAAAGTTATTTATCATTTAACTCAAACTAAGCACTCTATCTAAATCCTAGTCTTAATAAAGATCTTCAATAAAGTATTGCTCGCAATTTCCGAAATAAGGAAGAACTTCAAATCTATCCGTTGTTCTTATACAAAGTATTATACTGAATGGTAAATTAGATCTATTTTAATAGCTAAGAATTGTTTCCACAATTTTTTATCTAACAAAACTTATTCTTTCAAAGGAGTCAACATATTAATCACATGTAACCATTAAAATTTTTTAATTTTTTTCCACTTCAATTGGTTCCTTATTTGCATCTTCATCTAACAATTAAACTTGATCTATCTTTGCAATCAAATTTTCGAAAGATTATTTCAATTAATTTATTAAAACTTACTGAGAATCTATTTAAGATATTTGAATTATATTTAAAATGTATTTTGATGTAGAATTTATAACTTATTAAGGAGAGTAAATACAAAATAGCTTTGTATTGTCTATGTCAGAAGAAAATATTCTGTTTTCTATAAAACTATCTAAACTATAATGATAATTTGATTCGATATATGTTTTTTTAAATTGCTCATCTTATTCATTTATCATTTATATTGCGTAACTGAAAGATGTGAGATGATAAATTTGCTGTTTTACATAATCCTCTTCAGATGAACCTTTTAATTTGTTTTATTATAATACAAGCGATTAAACTAACTCCTTAATGTTATTAAAATTGAACATATTTTATTTAAGATCTATGAAATATTAGTATATGCGATTAATTTTGTCCTAATCTTTTTATGAAATTATCATAGATTCAGAAAATGTGTGCTTTTCAAAACGATTGAGAAGTGGTCCATCCATTTTATGTATTTATGATTAGTTAACAATAAGTATGATCTTAAAGTCTGGAGATACAGGAATTTCTCTACTGTCTGCATTGAAAGAAATGCTGCAATAATATTTTCCATTAAAATACTTGTAATTTTAATTTAGCAAATCATATAAACTTTAATAGATATTATCTAAATTTTTTAGCACTACAATTTTACCCTTTTCTACACAATCAATTATTTCATTAATAATTTTGTAAGTATTTTATGATTTTTAATCAGTCTAAAAATCACTTCCCATAAATATTTAGTAAGGTTTTTTCAAACTGATAAGTTCGCTATTAATAAATTCTAAAGTAGCCTAAGAATTTTGAGTAATTACCATAAGATGCCTAGACATGAAGTGATCTGATACCTCAGTTAAATTATCTTAAATCAATTAGATTTCTATTTATTTTAATTTTTGCATTTCATTTAATTCTTAATCTTTAAATTACTTTTTAAGTGTTTTGAACAAAATATCGTTGGTTTCTAATCCAGAGAAATGTCTTAAAAAGGAATAAGCTATCAATGCTTGGTTGTTTTGCATTATTAAACTATCACTAATTTAGCTTTGAGTAAGTTAATAATTACTTTGTCTGAGATTGTCTTTAATTAATTGAATTTTCTTTGAAATTAACAATTTTGCCATACCATAAAAATCTCTCAATCCATGAAATTATTCATATTCAGGCATTTCTTTTTTTACCTACTCAAGATAACTTTAATAAGTCTTAGCAATTTATACTTATAATTAATAACTTATTTTATCTTATTTCAAAATATTTATGACAAAATAATCTTTTTCAAAAGAATGAACATATTCCTAAGTCGATTTCAAAATTTCCACTAATTCTTCTTCATCAACATCTAATCTATAAATTAAAAATTCAATATTTAATTGTTTTTATTTATTTATTTATTTATTTTCAAATTTACCTATAAATGGCCAGCATTCTATTCATTTTAGACTGATCTAATGGCCAGTTTGAAATACATGCAATTGCAATTTCAGGTTTTTCAAGAGTTTAATGTAGAACCTTTAGAGGATTATGAGGTGAAATTTCAGCTAGACCTATTTCTTCTAGGTGTACCATAGAAATATAATTTTTTTGTTCGTTTTATTTTTTATATTACTCTACTTTATTTTTTGCTCTTTCAAATACTTCAAGTATCTTTTCAGATGTGCTTTAAACATGTCCTTAATACAGTAAAGGCATTAAAGTTTTTAGCTTTTGGAAGAGAGGTGATTTAGATTATTTGCCTTTCATTGATTTTATGATGATTCTTAATGAAAGAGTTTTAGAACAACCTGGAGGACCTATAAGAACAACAGGAATTTTATTCATTATAGATACAAATAAGGTAAAAACATTCTATTTAAGGGCTGTATTCTTAACTATACCTCTTGGTACTTCTGTTTAATTAATCAAATAAGTTTATACTTCATCAATTTTTATCCATATTGATAGGTAATCTTCGTTGAAATTTTCAGAAAGTTTTTATAAATATTACTTTCTTTAGTTGATTAAAGGCAAGCGAACGCAATAATTTATATAAAAGGATAAATATAAGCAAATATTTTAGAAATCTTAATCAAAAATTTTCAATTCAAACTTCCTGCATTTTGTTAAAAATTTGATAAACCAAAAGAGTAATTTAGTGAAGCGACTAACATCTCTAAGACTGCAAGCACTTTGATATCCCATTTTTTCTCTTAAGAATATTTAGCTTTCAAATATCCCTTTGGAAATAAGATCAAGCTGATTATCAGTAAAAATTTTATATATTTATTTATTTTATTTCTAGCTATATTTTATTTTTAGTATTTAAGAAATGTATTTCTTCTCGTCTTCTAATTAAAGCTTATCGAAATTCCAGATGAAGTTATACATACTTTCTGGAATAGGCTCAACTGAATATTCAAGATCTGTGTTTTTAATTTTCTTCACCATATCCCTTTTAATACCTCCATGAATTTAAATATCTATCATTTTTTTTTATTGCTCACTCTTAAGTTTGTATGGATTTATAGCTGCTATCGGGATTACATTGGTTGGTATAGGTTCTCCATATATATGTCTATCAACAATTATTTCTTTGAATAAACCACTCACTAATTTGTTTGTATTTACCTTTTATTATTTATTTAAAATTTTTATTCTGAATAATTTAAAATTTTTATTACTTCGTCGAAGAAAATAACTACTTTCTAATCATTTATTTAACTGATTTCAATGCATTCTTCAATCAGCTTAGCAACATCTTGCTCAGTAATACCTGCATGAACAATCATAATTTTGAATTAAGCTTCCATTATAACCGACATAAGTTCAATAAGTATTGATTTTCCTATACCTGATTAGCCCTTTATTTATTTTTAAAAAGTGAAGAGAATGAATTATTAAATGAAATTAAATAATTTACCATAATAATAACAGGAGAGTTAGCACGGATTCTCATAAAAATCATAGCAATTTTAAAGAAATTATCCTTTTAAATAATTATTCTCTTAGCTAATTATCTTAGGTCATCGCTAAAGATGGTATCAAAGCTATTATTATTTCTGTCTTGATATATTTTTTATTCATGTTTATTAATAAGTTTGACCAGCCATCTTAATAAATCCTCAGGTTCTAAATTTTCATTAAAGTAAAGTAGCTTTTCTTTAGATATATCAACCAGTTCTTTAATTTATCTAGGAACTTAATTTGAATTCCTAAAAAACATAGTTAAGGATGGAGATTCTTATTCCTAAAAAGTGATAAAATCCATTTCAAAATTACTGAATTCTTTAATATTTTCTGATTTTAAATTAAGCTACATTTCTTTTGAAAGTTGTTAATTTTAGATTTGATTTTTTTATTTCTATTAAGTAAAGCATATATTATTACATAATAAGTAAGATGTAGTAACTATATAAGTTCTCAGTTTGTAGTCTAATCCATATTATTTTATAATTTCAGGCAAAAGGAAGCAAGATTTATTCATTTTTCTCATTTCAGAACCAAATAGATTTAAAAATCTAACAATTTAATAAAAGCAAGGAACTTTTAAATTTTGAACTATTAAATTATTTATTAAATTATTTAAGTTAGATAAAGTAGTATTATTTAAATTATAGCTTTCATCGGTTTGTTCTTAATTGAAATGGTTTTCATTAGTAGTTTTTAATAAGTACATATATTATAAGTATTAGAATGCTGCTTTATAATTGATAATTTCTTCTTCAGATTTATATGGTGGCTCTAGCTAAAACCTGCTAGCAGCAAATTCAACTTTTTGTCTATCAAAGAAATTTTTGATGTGAATAGATTAATATAAACCTTCATTAAGAGTGTTAGCTATTTCAATGTAAAAAGTAGTTTAGTTAAATGTTTCAAAGTAAACAAGTTAATCACTATGTGTACTTATAGATTTCAATACAATTAATTCAAAAAGTAGTAAATTAAGATCTTATTCAGATGTTTCATAAACATCTAAATGGATATGTAAATTGTCTGGCATCACTTTACTCATCTTTTATTAAAAAATTTACAAAAATTACTTTTTATTACCACTTCCACCTATTGGAATTCTGAAGGAATCTTAGCTTTACTATCTAATTTTTTTTTGAATTTCAAAGGATTTACCGCAGCCTGAGCTATTTGAATAATACACTATAGCTTTTTAATATAAAATTGATGCTTTTGTTTGTTTTTTTATTTTCTTTTCTTAGGGTAAACAAGAAATTTGTTTTTAATCTAATTCCTCTCTGATAAGGACTATAAGCTAGTTTTTAATTGTATCTCTTTATTTATTATATTCAGATAAAAGATCGTTCACTTAATTAAAAAATTTAACTTCTAATTTAGTATTAATGATCAAGTAGTAAGTATTTTATTTATTATTAGAAATTAAATTTTTAAATCTAAACATGAAAAGTTAAAAATCAGTGAACTTGGTGCTTTTGTCACAAAACAAATATTTGTAGTAATCTCCATAATTATCATCTTGATTTTGAACTCCACCAATTAATATTTCTATCAACTCTTAGCTACCCGAAAAAATGTATTTCACCAATTTATCTTTGAATCTTTGAGGTTCAAATGTTATATCCTAACAATTTTCTTCCATCATTTGATTGTCACTTTATTTCCATTTTTAAGTGCAATACTTTGCTAAAATTTATTTAAAATAGTAAATTTAAGTTGGGATTATTTTGAATAGAGAAACTTTTTAAAATTAATATTTATTTATTTTTTACATTCATCAAAAATTAAAAATTATTTTAAATAAAATATAAATTTTGATTATAAAATTTACCTATGCTCTGCAATTTAGAAAAGTAAGATGATTTCTTATTTAATTCAATAGAATAAGACATTTATTTAATATCCTTTAGACTTAGGTTCATAAATTTTAAGATATTTATCAAACCAGGATTTGCTTAACTAAAATCTAAAAATAGTCCTTCTTCACAATAAGTAATAAGTTCTTAGTAATATGAAAATCCAATCAAAGAAAAAGAAGGATATTCTTGAAAAAGCTAGGAAAGTTAATTTTTCCATTCTGTAAGTATTTCAGAGTATTTTTGATAATTTAATTCCATTTATTCAAGATTTTTTTAGTGGGATTAATTTTTGTTAGAGAAAACTAGTTTTTGTTCAAGGATATCAAATTTTCCAAAAGAAATTAAATTAGAAATCACTTCTTTCAGCATTTCAGCAGCAAACCACTAATCTTTAAACATTTCCATTTAATTTTTTATTTAATTTTCTAAATTTTGAGTATTGCTTGCTCCACATTCTTATGATTCTTCTTTTTCTTCGACTTGTATCATGCTTTTAGACAAAACCTTAGATTTGCGTTTATTTTTCGTTTTTACTATATTAAATTAGAATTTATCACTTTCCTTTATAAACTAGGCATATGTTTTTACCATATTTTAGTCAATAATAACTTTTGAGCATATTTTTCTAATATCTAATTCTGAATATTCTTAATTTGAAATAACAGCCAGTTTTACTTGTTCAGAATTATCTTTTTGCTTATCAAGATAAAACTAGAATTCACCTCCTTCGACAACTTCTATTGCTAGGCTAATGTAATTTTTTTAATTCTATTAACCCTTATCTATTTATTCAATTTTATAAAAATTTTCTGAACATTACTACAATTCAACATGAAGGGCTTCATCAATCAATTCTAATCTACAGAATTCAACTATTTCTTAAATAAACTTAACAAATAAAACTTTTTAATTATTTTAACAAGTTTCTCTTTTATTGGCCAAAATACCAAATATTTTTCTTTAATTATTTAACTTAATCAACAAAGATTATAAGTCAGTGTTTTCATCTGCATCTATTAAATCTCTCAATTCTAAAAAGCTTTGATTTTATAAATTATCTATGATATATTGAATTATTGAATCTAATTGGGAAATAATTGATACTGCATTATCTTACCTTTCTACACCTAAATAAAAACCACTTGGAAAAGAAAGTAAGCATTTGAATTGATTACTCTAAAAATAATCAATAGATTTTTTATTTACATCAATATTAGTCAAATTCTATAGATCTAAGTAAAATTATTTATTCAACTCGCTTTCAAGGTTTATTTTATTTTACTTGGCTATCTCAATTAAAAAACTTCCATATTAATGAAGAAAGTTTATATGAAAAGATCTTTAAAGGGTTACAGATAGATTTTCTTCTTTAATTTAAAGCAATTCGTAGAGATAAAGGAAATTCTTTTCAGACTCTATAAATGAATCACCAGATATTTATATTAAATTTTATAGATTTAAAACTTTTTTAGGGAAAAGAATCGATTTTTCTGAGCTCTTTTTTTAGGAGTCTCCCTCTTCTTGTTCTTCAACTTCTTCTTATTCGAATTCATCATCAAAGCATGGTTCTTATTAATTTATATTATGAATATCTTCTTCAAGCTCAATTAAAAATTTATCAAAAAATTTGAGAGGCACATTTTTGTTACCTTTAATCATTTAGATGAGATTTATCAATTCCATTTTAGAATAATAAAGTATATTATTTAGATTTTCTTTTAAGATTTTACATTCTCCCTCTTATTATTGAAGCATAAAAATAATTTTTTAGAAAATTTGGCTGCTTTCTAATGAATCAAAATAGTCATATAAGCTCTTTATTTATTTAAATTATGAAATTATTTATTTGATTTCTCCAAACTTAGCATCCATTTTAAATTTTTGTTCAAATAATTAATTTTCTTTTTTTAAGTATGTAGGAAATTTTTTCAATAATTTATTTATTTTTCCTTTCTCTTTAAAGAATTAACTTATTTCTTGGTCAATTTATTTTGAAAAATCTGAAAATTTTATATTTATTTCATTTTAGAAGAACTTATAAATGCCTTTAAATTGTTAATTTTCAATTATTTTTTTAATTGAAGGTATTTTAATTTCATCATGATGCTCGATAAAACTATTTAAATCAACTTATAATCTCTTTCTAAAAGGGAAGTCGGGTCTCTTGTCAGAGATTTTTAAGAAATCCAGATATTGCTCACTTTAAAATCTTTACTCAGGTGGTTACTATTATTCATATATGTTTAGGGCTTCTTGCTCAAATAATTATTAAATTTTCACTAAAATAGATTCCTACTCTTTATTTTGAATTTTTTTTTATTCCAAACATTTTTTATAGAAAGAATAAAATTCAGTTAACCTCTTCATACATTTTTATTTGTTAAATATTTGCTAAATTGTATTTAAAATCTTATTTAAATTTTCAACACTCTGTTCTTCATAGATAACTTAAATGATCATTTTTAGGTTTTAATGGAAGTATTCAACTATTATTTGGTAAGATTATACTTAAAATTTATTAATATCAATATCATTAATTATTTCAAAATTTATTTGTTAAATGTTGATGTTATTTTCTATTTCTATTTAAGGAATATCTTCTTGATTAGCTATCAAAGTATCAGTTTGGTCTAATTCCTCAATCAATTTTTACTTGTCATTCTTTTATGAAATAATATTTTCTATTTACTATTGTTGAAAAATTTCTTATTAATTTTACTAAAATTTTAATAAATCTACAAGCTCCTTTTAATAATCCCAAACAAATTTAATCTATTTGGCTTCAAGAGTTTTTATAAACACTTAAAAAGTACTTAATAGGTAATTTTATTGACTTTCTCTTGGATCATACTGAGAGAAATACTTTGAAAGGCAAGCAATTTGATCAAATTTTTTAAAATTATTAATTAAAGATTTAGATTTAATAAGTTTTTAGATATCAATTTCTAGTTTTTATTAATGTTAACTCATAAACATTATTAGATTTATTTAGTTAAGAGGTTAAAGTTTTGTAAAATTTTAATCTTAAAAGTAACTTTTAATTATTTAAAAATCGCTATCGTAGTGACTTTAGAAATCCTCTAATATACTGATAAAATAGTCAAAGAAAGTTTATCTTTGATATATCGCTTTCTGTAAAAATTCTCCTAGTAATTTTTCTTAGACATATTATTAAACTTTTTAAAAGTCTTCATTTTAAAATATGCTTTTTATGAACTTATTATTTGCTATCAGATAATGAAGTTAATCTTTTAAGTTAGAAATAGATAATAGTATTTTAAAAACAAAGGGCTATTTTATTTTTATGGCTTCTTATTTATTACTTTTTTCATAAATATTTATTTATTTTTCTAATTCACTTTTTTAGTTATTAAATATGTTAGAATCTAATTAATTCAATTTAGTCATGAAATTTTGTTATAGCCATGATTTTTCTAATTAACTATTTTTGTCGATTAGTTCTTTTAAAATTTCAAGAAGATTAAAATTCTTTTGAAGACTCTATACAAAGTTAATTAGATATTCATCCTTAAAATAATCCTAAGGAGCTTATTTAATTTTACAATATATATTATATGAATTATAAATTTTTGCTTCTTTTGAGAGGGCTTAAATCTATTAATTTAACTAATTCACACTATCTTTTTTTGGATTTATTTATTTGAGTAAGTTTTCATCAATATCTTATAAAAGCTAATTTCTATTTTAGAAGTATTACACATTTATAAACTTTCGTAATCCGTTTACTACCATAGGTATTTTTTAGCTTGTTTCTTTAATTTAATTGAGGAACTATAAAAGGCTCTTTTTAATATCTTTCTGGTAAATAGCTTCTTCTTCGTCTTCTTTTTAATTGCTTTTTTTCTTTTATATTTTTGTAAATTTTGGAGGCGTATCAAAAATATAAATCTTTTCATTTTCATTTTCGATAATCTTATATTGAATCAGTTATCTCTAAATATAATCAGAATGATATTTACTTTTTCCATTTATTATTTAATATTAATACTGGATTTAGCTCTTAACTGCATACTCATCCAAAGTAACAGCCTAAAAGCCTATATCACTACCTAAATCATCTAATTTTATTTATTACCTACCTATTAGAAGGAATACCTATTCAAATTTACTTAGATCTGTAAAGCCTAGATAAAAGTAAACCTAAATTTCTTTGATTTATTTCTATGTTTTCATAGCAATACTTATTTATTTGTTTCTTAATTGTTATATTATTAATGATTAATAAGAAAATCGTATCTTAATTTAATTAGATGAAATTGAGATAAAAGTCTTTTATTTAATAACTATTTTTTTCAAAATTATGAGACAAGTCTAATAAATTAAATTTATCTCTATTTAATTAAATGATACAATAAAATATAAATTTCATGATACTATATTTGTATTGAATAGTACGCACTTTTAATATTTTCATTTCAAGATAATATGTCATAAAATAAGAAAATAAGGTATTTTTATTTTAATTATTTCGAAATATGAAATTAATTGCTCAATAAATGTGAATTTTTAGATTTGATTTTATTAAAATTTAAAATTAAGTAAATATTATAATATTTGATAAAATAATATTAAAATTAAATTTTAATGAGTAAAAAATAAAATAATAATTTTTATAACATGCCAATTTTTAATATTCCTTGTTAAGTAAGGAAATATTCAGTTTTTTACAAATTAAATGATAATTTATTGAAATTAAATAAAAAAATTTCTTTATCATATCAAATTTCAGATCCTTATTTCTTTTTGAATATCAATCAATCAATTAATTTGAAATTTAAAACCTATAAAAATTTCTAAAAGTTAAGTAAATTTTATGTTTTTAAGTGATTAAATTTTTAATTGAAAGAAATAATTTCTTATGCTTGAGCTTTATTTATAGCTGAATTATATCATTAATCTATCCCTTAACTTCCTATAGAAAAAGATATTTATATTATTCTAATATGGAATATAAAAAGATATATTAAATTTATTATTATTCTAATTAAATAAAAAATTAATATGAACAAAAAAAAAAGTACTCTTAATCAAAAAACAAACAACCATACAAAATAAATAAATAATTAATAAAATAATAAATTAAGAGTAATACCAATTTTTTAAAATCTTTAAGCAGGAAAAATGATTTTTATATTTATTTTTTAGACAAACTATAGTTTATTACCATGTTAAATTTTGAAAAGCTCAATTAATTTTATAATTCAAAATTTTACATTTTACTTAAGCTAAAGTAAATATCTCCTCTTTATATTTTAGGTCATTGAGATACCTATTCAAATAAATATAAAATAAAAATTTAAGAATAAATAAAGAAATCAATCAATTTATGGGTCAATCTAAATAATCAATATTAAAACCAAAACCAAAACCCAATATACTATTATCAAAATTAATTGAAGTACTTTAGTTTTGCTAATTTTATTTTTTTATTCACTAAATTACTTTTTTTAAAAAGAAAATTTAGTCATCAAACCATTTTGACCTATATATAAACAAAGAGTAAGTAATTGTATTTTTGTTGTTACATATTTAATAATTGATTAGAATAAATATACTGTTTATTTTATAAAAGTCATAAATTCATAGATAACTAAGATGTATAAATGTTAGGAGAAGAGCTGGCAAAGTGCTCAAATCTTCAATTGCTCTAATTAAGTCTTAAGTAAACTAAAATTATTTTTTAAAATAAAATAAATTAATAAATAAAAAAATATTTGGATTTTAATAAAAGATATTGATATTCTCGAATAATTATTCTCAAGTAGGAAATAAATATTAAGTAGAATAATAAATTTTATTTTATAAATAAAAGAAAATTTAAAATAATAAAAAAAATGTATCCAAATAAATAGGTCTCTAACCTAGATAAACAAAAAAAAATAAAAATTTTAGTCTTTAATGTAGAAATAAATCTAATTTTTTAATCAAACATTTAATTTTTAGGGTTAAAGATTTTTCAGCATTTTTATATTTAAAAAAAATTAATTGAAGATTAAATGTTTAATAAAAAAAATAGATTTCTTCATCAAAGAATTGAGTAATTAAACATTTTTTAATTATTTATTTTTTTATTCTATCAGGTTCGAAACCTGTTTCAAAACTTTTTTTTTATTTCTTTTAAAATTTTTTATTTTTTTAATAATATTTATTGTTTACTAAATTTATATTTAAGAATAGTTATAGATATTTTATAAAATGTAACTTTTAATTCTAATAGATCAAATAAAATTGAAAATATTGGAGCAGTAAAATTGTTTAATAGCTTATCAGAATGTGTCAACTTAACATATCTTTAAATTTAATTAGAGTAATTAATTTTATAAATTTTAAAAAATTAGTTTTAAAAATAAGTTATTATTATTTTAAAAGCTATAATAAAATTGGTGAATAAGGTGTTACTAGTTTAGCAACTATGCTAAAATAATTAACATATTTGCAAAGTTTAGATTTATCTTTAAAGTATAAATAATAAAATTATATTCATTCAATAAATTTATTTATCTTTTAAAAGAAAAAATTAGATTCAATAAAAAGGAGTAGAAAACCTTTCTAATGGTCTAGCCTTATGCACAAAGCTAAAGGATTTAAAAATTATTTTGGAGTAAAACATCAATTGATATTTTTTAATTTATATTTCTCTTTAATAAGATTATGAAAAACAAACAAAATAAGCTTAAGAATATATTAATTTTAAAGTTACAACAAAATATGTAATTCTGATACCATTTACCTGTCTAATGCGTTAAAATAGTTAACAGAAATAATATTTCTACATTTATCTTTTGTGTAAGAACATTAAAAATTTAATTTAAGAATATATAAAATATATTTATTACAGAAATAGTGAAATTAATTAAAGTGGAATAGATAATCTATCAACAGGGATTTCTTATTGTAAATAACTCTAAAAGCTGAACCTATACTTAAAGTAATTTTCTATTTATTTATTTATTTATTTATTTATTTATTTATTTAATAAAATTAAATTTTTCTAATCTAAATATTTTAAAAATTTGAGTAAATCCATAAAAAATAAAAAAATAAATTCATTTTTATAAGCTAAAATAAGATCAACGACATAGCTGTTTATAATCTAGGTAATGGCATAGCTTAGTGTTAAAATTTAGATTGCTTAAAGCTAAATTTAAAGTATTATAAATTAAACTTTAACATTAATTATAAAATGAGTTGAATTTTAATATTTCATCCATTGAAAATAATTATTTTTTTTAATTTAGTATGTTTTTATTTTTAAAAAATTATTTTATTATTTAAAAGTGAAAACAAAATAAAAAATTGTGATATATCTATCTTCTTTATGAAATTTTAAAACTTAAAACATCTTTAATAGCTAAGTTTGAATCTTTCGTAATTTTTTTAATTAAAAATAATTAATCATTGTAGGCAATAATTTATTTATTATTTTCTTATCAACACTTTTTTATAAAAAATTTTAAATAATTAAATTAAAAATTATAAAGCAACAATAGTTTAAGAGATAGTTCTATTTTAAATTTTGAAAAATAACTCTTAGAATCCATAAATTTGAATAGTTTGAAACTATCTTTCAGGTAATTTATTAGAACTTTTTACATATGTAATGCTATGGTATTAAATTTATTAATATTTTTAACAAGATCTACTCTCATTAGTTTAAATGGGATGTCTAAATTGATTGACCAAATTTTATAAAGCAAGAATATCATAAGACTTAATTTAAAGTAAGTTAGTTATTACTATTATTTCCTTCGATTAAATATTTTTAGAAGATAAGCCGTCATTTGCTCTTTTCACTTAATTAATTTTTATTATAAAAAGTCCTTTCATTTATTATAGCCTTTTAGAATTCAATAAAGCCTTAAATAATAGCTAAAACTTGAAAAGCTTAACACTTTAATATGAGTAATTAACATTTATTTATGGATTTAATACAAATTGATTAAGAATAAAATTAAATTACTTTCTTTAAAATAGTAAATTAAAAAATGAAGAATTAAAAAATTTAGGTACTTGTTTAGCTAGTTCTAAGTTTATAAGAAACTTCACCTTAAAAATATCATAATGGTAAAATTTATTATTATAAATATAAAAATAAATTTTTGTTATGATGATAAATAGTAATAATTCAGATTCTGATGAGGAAGTTGTTGTTGACTTTTTAGAAAAAATATCATTGAATAATTAATTGTTCACATTAAATATTATATTGCCGTAAGATTGTAAATTTAAATTACATTTGCTAATTAAATAATTTTTTTATTAGATATGAATTAGGGAAAAGGGATTCTAATAAAATAGAAAAAAAATAAATTATTTTATAATAGAAATGTCAGAGGCTATTATATTTTTAAGTAGATTATGTTGAATATTGATATCGAAAATAAAAGGCTGTTTAAGAATTAAAATATTACTAATTTAAATTATTAAATAAATTTATTTACATAGTAGCTTGATTAGTTTTTTATTTTGGTTTGTTATCTTTTAAATAATTTATTTTTACTTAAAAATACATATGAAAATAATAATAAATTAGAGAGTGAAAAGAATTGAATTTGAATTAATTAATTAATATCTGATTTTTAATTTTAGAAATAAATCGTATTTTTTTGTAATAAAAATATTAACTAAAACAAAAAATAACCTACTAACTATATTTTTATTTATTTTTTCATATTGATTTAATTATATAATTAAAATAAAGCTGTTTTTCATGTCTTATCTGACTTCTATTGGCTTGTTAAGGCAGTTATAATAATTTTTTTATATAATTGAGAATATTCATTTATTTTAATTCTATTAGAGTGTTAATTCTCTTATGCTCTTTTTGAAAACATCATCTGTAAAGTTTTCTAAAAATAACCCGTCAGCTTAAACTAAATTTGTTTTTTTGAATTCAAATCCTTAGTAAAAAGTTATTAATTCATATATCTAATAGCAGTTGCAAACTTTAAAGGGTTATATTTAATTTTTGAATTCTTATGAAGCAAAATATTAGCTTTCACAGCCTATTTTAAATTGCTAATCTTGGAAGATATTTAGTAAAGATAATTATGGATCAATTTGAACTTTTTCGCTAGATAAAAATCTAATTATTATTCTTCCAATCGATAATTTGAAATCAGTTAACAAATTTTAATTTGAAAAGATATATTACAATAATTAGTTAAATATTTCATTTTATTAAATAACTCTATAACTGAGATTACAAAATTATACAAACTTATTCATATTAAGCTCTTCCAGCAGTTTTATGAAGTCTTTTAAGTGTTTTAACAACAGACACTTTTCTAAAATGTTTTGTAATTTCTAAAAATTAAAATTCATATTTATTTATTTCATCGCTGTACTCAAAGAAGTTTCTGATTATTAGATAGGTGAGGATTTGAAAAAAGATTGAATTGTTAACATTTTATTGTAAGCTTCTTTTACCAAGTCTTAGTCAATTAGAAGTTATTTTAAATTTTAAACTATATCTTATTATATTTTTTCTTAAGGAATGGTCATTTCATTATTTTAAGGACTTAGCTCATTAAAAGATAACAAAAATTAAAACTAAATACTCTTTTCTAAGTTAATTAATCTAGCCTTTTTAAAAATGCTTTTAATAACACTTGTTTGAAGACTATCAAATTCATACAATTTTCTATTGTAAATATAGTCTCCGTACTCTTGACCTTAACAAATAAACTTTTCCACTAAATCTTTCTCAGGCACTTTGATTATATCCAAGTCAGGTTTTATGTCTTGAAGACCATAAGTCTTTTAACTTCCTTATCTGTTTAAAAACTGTATCCAAATATCTTTATAAAGTTTATTTACATGAGGAGTTTATTAATTCTACTAACAATAAGTTATCAATTTTTAAATAAGTTAATTTTGTATGCTACATAAGTATTCAAGCATTGCTGAAAACATGGTATTATATTTACTAGAATAAATGAGATCTAATAGCTAAGTTTTTGCATCTATCTTTTTTAAAAATTAGTTCAAATTTTGCTGATCTTAACACTAGTTTTAAATCTATTGTAAAACCTATTTTATTTGTTAAAAAAATTATTCTTTTTTTAAAAAATTAAATGAAAATTTGCTTACAGAATTCCAGCAAGGAACAAATTATTCTAAATACCAATTGTAAAATTAGTCAGATACATCTAATTTGAGCTTATTTAAGGCATCTTTTAAAGTTAATTTATAAGCTTCAGTGACTTCAAACTAATTAGAAAAATATATTATAATTTATTAATAGAATATCACAAAATTCTTTAAAGAATTATGAATAAAATTTAAGTAGTCAAAATCTAAGTATTCGAGTAAAATGGGAAAGTATTATTGCAGATTTTATTAATGATTTAATTTCATATTTTGGATTATGTTATCATCTTTATTTTTGTATATTAATCTCAAACTAATAGGATGCGATTGTATGTAGGTCTATTATGTTAAATTACAGTGTGATAAATCTTCTGACAAAATAGCAAATTAATAGCTATAAAGTTAATCAAATTCCTGCATTTTGATTAGGATTTAGTTTTAAATTGCCATATTTTATTAGGTTTGATTGGCTAATTATGTTACCTAGATGTTTGAATGCATTAAATATTCTGTTAAATATTTAATTAGATACATAACTTTACATTAGTTATACTATCTTTTCTGGTTTATGATAAATTAGAATGTTTCAATTGAAAGATAAATTTAATTATCAATGTATTACATAAAATCAAATTCTATAGGAATATTAAGTATTTTGTTTATTAGAAGAATGCTTTTTTCTTAAGTTACTACCGTATTATTTTGTTTATCATAAGTATAATACTGAATTTTTGTTACTTATTTTAATTGATTATAAGGATTTAAATTTAATGATAGCTTTAGACATATGTGATACAGCATATTAAATAGGGCTTAGATTTCAGGTAACTACTAATTAACGTTATAACATAAGGTAATTTAATCTAACCTTAGACAAAATCCTATTTATTGTTAAACAGACTGTCTTAAACCAATTTTGTTTTCCAAACCATTTAGAATTAAAATAGCTTCATTTTAATTGTTTAATGATAAATTGCTTAAGCATGAAAGACATTATACATTTATATTGTTAAACTATTAATTATTGTTATCTACAACAATAAAATTTCGACATAAGAAGCACTAATAAAGAGATTTTAAGTTATCTCCTTATTAAACATTGTAGAAATCGATCTTAGATTGCACATAATTCTGTAAGTTAAAGGGATAGTATTTATCTTATTGAATGATTCCATTGTAAAGTTCTTTAAATACATTTTAGCAATTAGGAATTTACTAAAAGATCATATTTTCTAAAGATTGTTGCTTATTTTAAATGGCAATCAATTATTAATTTTAATAGCTTATTTCGTAAATTTAATTGTAATTAAATTAGTCTTAGATGTAATTTAACAACCAATTACAATTTTTTAAATAAAATGATTCGTTCATAAAATTTATTATGCTCTTTTTAAAAAAAAGTAAATTCTTTATTATGAAATTTTGGAATGGTTGATAATTTAACTTTAAGAAATATTTTTGTAATTATTCATCTAAGGTTGTGTAGCAGTTTTAGTATTGATCCTCGACCTCCATAGAATTTTTGCTACATTCGTATATCTTTTAAGCTAGTAAACTTTTGCTTATATCGTCTACATTGATCATTTAATAAACAAATTCTCTAAATATACTTAAGTATATCACTTTTTAAAGAGTTTGTAAAGAACTAAATTCATGTTCTATTAAAGTAAATAAAAACTCAATGTTTTCATTAGCCTTTTCATTTAAAAGATAAGAATAAACACAGTTTTGTATTGTCTCACTGAACTACTAGAAGGTATAATACTCAATATGATAAGGCTGACCATTTTTATCTGAAAACAATTCTTATAAATCCAAACAAAATGATTTTTGTACACTTTCAAATGACAAGCATTAGGATATTTACTTAAAAACACGGTTTAAGAATACCCTAAATTATAAAGAAAGGCATGAGTGCATATCTCTTTCATCAAATTCTAGCTAAAGCAATATCTTGATTATATGTGGACTAAATATTCTATAATAATTATTTTCTGTAGAAGAAATTATGAGAGTTTTCAAAAAATCATTCCATTTATATATGAATTATTTGTTATCATAAACTTATTAATTTTAAATGTTAGATTATCTCATTTCTTAATATAAATCTTGATAGAAAACTTAAAATAATTCTCTCATTTCTGTTAACTCTTTGTAGTCTAAACTTATAATGTTATCAAATTTCATATTGATAAGTAAGTTCTTCTTCACTAATATCTCACTAAATTCCTCACATATAATATTAACTAATACAATTTAATTCTTCATATGCTGATATTAATAGCTTGTGTTATTCTTGTCAACATATTCTAGAAACAGTTTTGTAAAAGCTGGATAATTTTAATTCAAAAGTTTATTCTCTTAAACATATCTTGATGTTGGTTTTACTGTTTCAAACATTCTCTAAATAATCATCTATTTCAGTAAATCTATTGATTAAACAAATTATAAGTTATTATTTCTATTCATCTCTACAAACTCATCTCTAAGATTATCTATGGACAATTGATAGTACTCAACAAAATCTCTAATATCCTTTATCTCATCTTCTAATATAAAAAGTGTTAAAAATATTGCAATTATTGTGTCTTATGAAGACTAAAAGGGTTTTATATTAACTTGTTCTTGCTCCTGAATTTCACTAATATCAATTCGGTCAATCCTTTTTCTAATTAGCAAGATTATTTAAGCAATTTAAATATCAATCTTATTGATTTAACCAGGGTTTTCATCTAGTATATCCATTAGAATTTATTCTGAAAATAAATAAAGAATATTTTCGTAGCTCCTCAAATTCTCTCTTACAGATTTGTACATCTTTTAAAATAGCTCATTTTGACCTTCAATAATGTTTTCTTTCAAGTGTTTGATAGTCATTTGATAGCTATTTAATACTCTAAATATTTCTTGACTTTCGCTTATAACTACATTTTTACACATCTTTAAAGGATTAAGATAATCTTAACTTGAAGATTTATATTTATCTGGAATCTAATTGATCTGGCTTTTTGAGTGTTAAATGAACTGAGGAACTTCACATTTAAACATACCATAAGTTAATTTATTAGATTCTAGGTCATAAATAATAATTGTTATACTCGTTTCAATGATCTTTTCTAATGCTGCCAATATACAAGAATGAAAGCTGGACGATTAAACTGAAAAACCTTTAGGTATCATATAATTTATCACTAAACCATTAAATGTATCAATGCTGTATTAATATTTCATAATCTTATAAGATATCTAAGATATTATAGGAATCAAAGCATCTTTGTATTTTTCCATAAATATTTTTGTTATTTGATTTAATTTTTCCACTTTATACTCAGATTCATTAATTTCCGAGCTTGGGAAGTATTAGATTACCCTGTAGGCATTTGCAAATATTTATTAATCATTCTCAATAAAAAATCTAGTTATTACATCTAATCCTATTACATTTTATATTTGAATGTTCTTGTCATTCATAATGTTTTACATAGACAATTTCTACTTTATCTCTCTATTTAATTCTAATTAACCTATATCTTGTTGTTAGTTATAAAATTAATGGAAGGGAGTAAGATCTTCTATACTATGGTTTTCCCATCTTCCCTCAACAGGTATCATTTTGTAAGATTCTTCTACTTTTAGAACAAATATAATATTTAACTGCAAAGAGTAGTTTTAGCTATCAACAGACTAATCCTTTGTATTAGCTAGGAATTAATCAACGCATTCATCAATCTTATGCATAGTAAACACTATTCTGTCATAAGAGTCTCCACCTGATTTCGACATATCTCCTGTAACTATTAATATATCCTGGTCAACTCTAATAGGATTATGCATAAATTTAATATCAGATTGTAATTATTTCGAATTATATTTATCGTCCAAACAATCAGTCATGTTTTTTTTTTAAGCAAAAGTAGTTTAAAACCTTTTTGTCTATACTTATGGAATTTAAGGTAGTCCTCTATTGAGGAAGTTAGTTAATTTTTTGACTAAATCTTATTCAGATACAATTTAACTTAGTGTTATAACATCTAACTTAGATGTAATGCTATCGGTTATAAAAGTTTATTATGAAATAACAGCAAATTATCTAACTTAACACTCTTTTATTTTATTTTTTTGCTAGAAGTATGCCCATTCAGATATTAAATGTTCATTAATATTTTAATTATATATTCTGTTTTAAATAAAACCACTTAGACTGTAATGATATTCTGATTTTTCATAAGAGTCTAACATAGTATTTATATATGGTTAATCTCTTTTTAAGAAAACAGATAAAAAGTTTGTCAAATTAAATATTCTCATAAATATTTTTTCTTATTCCTCATCAGTGATTTTGCAATCTTTATTAGATCCAACTGCTTTTTCTTTTTGTAACTTGTATTATAAGTAATAATTCTACACAACGGAATCCTTATTTGTAAATTTGAACAAGGGATACCTTGTTTGTGCTATTTTTTCGTGTTAGCAGAAATAATCTTCAACTTATTTGAAATTTTTTTGAAGAATTTGTATATTATCAGCATCATCACCAGATAAAATCATATTATCTTTGAGCAGATGCTTTTCAAATCTATTCAAAAGAGGACCATCCATCCTGTGAATTTAATTTTAGTTGACTAAAAGAATTAACTTGAAATTTTATGAAACTTCTATATTACTGCTTTCAGCTCCAAAAGAAATTTTGCAGAAATATTTACCATTATAATAACGATAACTTTAGTTAAGCACTTCATACAAGCTTTAGTATATGTTATCTAAGTTTAGTAAAGTAACTACCATACCTTTTTCGATGCAGCTAACAATTTTATTTATCACATTGTAGCAAGCTTGCATTTTTTTATCATCAGCAAAGTCACTTCCTATAAAAAATTAATGCTCTCTTGAGCTTAGTTTAGATTTTAAAAACGTCATTGCATTCTGAATATCATCAGAAATTACCATTAAATGTCTTGAAGTGAAGAATTTAGGTTCTTCCATCAAGTTTTGCTCGATAAGTTCAGAAGGTCTAAACTCATATGAATGATTCATATTAAGTTCAATAAATTGCTTTTACAATAATTACTAAGAAGCTTCTAAGCCAGAAAAATGCCTATAAAAAGCTTTTATTATTCTATCGTTTAATGATTTTATAGAATTTGAGCTCTGATCACACCTTTACTCGCTTTAAAAAAAGTTTATTTCTTCAGCACATATCTATTTACAAGCACTAAAGAAATCTCTTGGACCATGGAACGACTCATATTTTTTATCATGGTCCTTCAGATTTTTAAGATAATTTAAGTAAATATTTGCTATTTTTTGCTAAATCTCTTAACAATTAAGTTAGCTCTCATTAAGCATATTTATCATAAGCTTATCCTTTTACTGATCCTTTATTTCTTCAAAGATGCTTTAAAAAGTCTCAACTAACTATTAGGTGTTTATATCCATTCTTTATTTAAAATAAAAAATCCGAAATAAATAAATAATAGTTTTTATAATAATAAACTTACCTATATACTGTGAGCATTCTATTCATTTTTGAAGCATCTAGAGGCCAGTTAGAAATGCAAGAGACTGCTATATCTGGCTTTTCTAAAGTTGCATGAAGTACTTTAAGTGGATTATGTGGAGAAATCTCAGCTAAACCTATTTCATCTATGTAAACAAGAGATAGATTTTGATTTCCAACTTCTTTCGAATTAAAACCTTGTTATTTTTTACTTGCCTATTCAAAGACTTCCATAATTCTCTCTGATGTACTTTAAATATGTCCTTAATAGTACTAAGGCATCAATGCAGGATACTTTTTGAACAATTCACTTCGAGAATTAACTCCTTGCATAGATTAAATAAGTAGTCTTAGGGAAAGAGTTTTTGAGCTTCCAGGAGGGCCTTATTTTTAATTAAAATTATTTTTATTAATTTATTTTTTTGATAATATTTACCAATAAGACACACTGGTATCTTGTTAACAATACAAATGAAAAGAATGAATGCATTTTATCTCAAAGAATAATTCTTTGCTATACCCAGAGGTACATCTATCTGATTGATTAAAAACTTTTCTACAAAATCAAATTCTGATTACATTTAGTTATTAGTAAATTCTCTATAGTGATTTGTTAAAAGTTTTAAGTACTCTTCTCTTTTTTCTTGAAGAGGAATCCTAACACAATAATTAATGTAAAATGATAAATAAACAGCTAATATTTGGATATTCTAATCTTGAATTTTCAGACTATTTTTTTAACTTAAGTTTGAACATGTTTTTAAAAAGTTAATATTATTTTTCAAAAGCGTAACAAATCTTTTGACATCTCTAAGACTACAGGCACTTATTGTACCCATCAGTTTTCTCATATATTCTTAGCTCAAAAATACAAGTTCAGAGATTGTATTCTTGATCATTTCTATTTTATATGAAACTTTTGAATTTAGTTGCAATTCCTTGTTCATTTATAACAATATTTGTTATATATATGTTTTTTCATCATTTTGATTTAAACCTCCGTAATTCCACGAAAAACTATACATGCTGTCAGGAATAGGATTAACTGTGTACTCTAAATCGCTACCTTTGATTTTATTGACTAAATCTTATTTTATTCCACCATGAATTTGTATTTAAATTATCTTCTATTACTCTTCTGATTTCAATTTATATGGATTTAATGCTGCTATTGGAATAATATTAGGATGCAATTTTCTCCCCTTTAAATATCTATCAACTATAATTTCCTTGAACAAACCACAAACTAATTTATTTGTATTAACCTAATTTAAATTTCAATTAAATCTTTTTATTTAACTCTTTTAATTAAATAAAGAAATAAATAATTAATTAATTATTACTTCGTCAAAGAATAAAACTGTTTTCTTCTTTGAATTATTCCTTAATTGTGCTTCACTTTACTCAATAAACTCTATTACTTCTTCTTCTGTCACTCCACCATGGATAATTTTAGTATTAAAATTAGCTTCCATTATCAAAGAAAGGAGACGGATGAGAGCAGTTTTACCAATTCCAGCTTCTCCCTTTATAAGCATTGAATTTAATTAAAATATTTAAATGATATAATTAATAATTTACCATAATAATAATAGGAGTTAGAGATCTTATCCTCATGAATATCATAGCTATCTTAAAAAAGTTATCTTTTTAAATTATAATTTTCTCTACTTCTTTACTTAATTCAGTATTTGAAATTTTATCAAAAGTAATTTCTTTTTAGTTTTTGTAAAAATTTTGAATATGCTAGTTACAGAGTAGGATAAGCCAATTAACAAGCACTTCTGGTCTTTACTCCTAATCAAAGTGAAGTAATTACAATTTATACTAAGCATACATATCCTTTATAGGTTATGGAGTGGTTTCTGCATTCTAGAAAAAGGATGTTATACAGGCTTCATCCTATTCTTAAAAGGTCACAAAATCTTACAAAAAACTAGAAAATGGTATTAAACTTCCTGCTTTGTTTGTTAGCAATTATTCATTTGAAACTGAATTGCTTTGGTTATAGGTGTTTTTCAAACAAGAAAGAGAGACTTTTCTGCATAATTCAAAGGATTTGTTGATTATTATTGTCCTTAAACCTAATCTTAGTTAAGCTCTTTCAACTATAGGAATCTATAAATATGCTGAATTTTCCATTTTCTGCATTTCGCTGCCAAATAGATTGATAAAATTATTTATCTACCAAAAATTTGGATTGATTTAATTAGTATTTAAATATTAAACTAAATATTCATCAAGCAATTTAGAAAATAAAATTGTATCAATACTTTTTATTTTTTAGAGCTCATCTATGTTTTATTGTTAATCAAAATAAGTATTATTATTGCTCGTTTGTTATATTTTTATTGATTTTAGATACTTGAATACTGTCAGAGCAGCTGCTTAATTATGTTTTTCTTCAAAGCTCAATATATTGAAACTGTTAATATTGAAAGTAACTTGATTCACTTCAAAATAGTCTTTAATATGAATTTAATCTACTAAAGAGTTTCTAAGAGTGTTGTTTATTTCTACTAAAAAAACTGATTAACTTCCCAAATCTAAGAAGCTTTTTGAGTTAAAATTGATGCTCTTTAATATAATCATTTCAAACAAAGTAAAATCTAAATCTAAGTGGTCATTCTCATATAAATCTATGTGGTATATTCTCTGCTGATCTGAGTTATCTTGTATATTTTTCATTAAATATTTTATTAAACTATCTTTATCTCCATCACCGTTAGTAGGAATTCTTATTAACTATTTTTTATATTACTAGCTTTTTAACTTGACTGCAAACGTTTTACCTGCCCCTGGTTCACTAGAAGTAAAGAAGCATGCATTCTTATAGATCTACTTAATGTGTTGCTATTTTTTCAAGTTTTCAATATTTTAAGCTTTATTCTAATAACCAAAATCTTATTAGATTAAATTAAGTCTATCATCATAAAAATCTTTTTTTATGAGAATATAAAAATTATTGCTGTATTGATACTCATTTTACAGATTTGTTAATTCACTAAAATAAGAATTAATTGAACTAGAATTGATTATTAAAAAGAAGTTCATTGGTTGATTCTAATTTAAATATTTGTATCTTTAAATAAAAAGCTAAACATCTTAGATACACGTCTTCTTATCACAAAATAAAAAGTACTCAGATTTCATGTTTATTGGATTTTAATTGTATGCTAATAAGTAATAAAGAGCTTCCTTAGAGGTTGAATATTAAATTAACTTTATTCTTTTTTCGCTGCTATTAATTTTAAATATAAAAATAAATATAAAATTCTATTTTGATTTGTTATTTATTACATTCTCATCATTCCGCCTTAATCATTTTCAAATTAATTGGATGTGATAAATGAAGCTATTAGTTAATATTTTAATATTTTAATTATAATTTTCTATAAATTTAAAAAATACCTATTTAATCTAGCTTGAGTTGTTGTTCACAATTTTTATAGTTCTAAAAGATGTTATTAATATTCCGATTATTAAAAGGACTAGTCTATACTTAGTATTAAATGATTTACTTTAGACTCTAGCTTAGATCTGCTTCAAATATAGACTTACTTAAGTATTAATCAATTATTGGATAATATGAATAGCTGATAAAAGTAAATTTAGGGTATTTTCTTGTAACTCTTTCTATTTCATTTTTCCAATCTTTCAATAAATTTTGAAATTTTTAAAGTTATTGGTTCATATCTATCATATTTTACAAATAATAATTATTTTTATTATTATATATGTATTATTTCTTTTCAAATAGGAAATAGCCATAACTGATCATTTCTTGAATGATTTATTTTAAATCTTAAGTAAGCTCAAGCTGTTTTTTAAATTTCTCCATTTTTTATTCTTGTTATAGAATTTAAAGTTTTTCTTGATTTAAATTAGGATTAGCCATAGTCAACTTTTGCTGGCTTTAAGAGATTTATTATTTTTCTTACCCAAAAATAGCTTTAATTGAGTTCTTTTCAATGAGTACTCTTGAACTAATTTCATTAATTTCTTGCTCAGAATAACACTTTTGATCACATTCAATTAAATATGTCACCTAACTTCTTAAATTGTCTATTTCTATTGTTGTTTTTCCATCAGTGTACATTTTTTTAAGCAAATTTAAATAAGATTTTTTCTTATCTATATTATTTTGAATTGAGGCTATTTTGTGAAAGTTCTTAATAATTTCTTCCCACTGTGATACTCTAGAGTCAGTTTTGATCTGATTCTAAATAACATTATTTAGCTGAATCATAGCTTTTAAGATCGATTTTTTATTGTTAATTATTTCAGACTGGGTTTCAGAAAGCTCCAAGAAAAATTAAGCAAATTCATTCAGAACTGTTAAAAAACTGCTTAAGTCATAGTCGTTGTCACCTATAAAGTCACGCATATCTAAGTAAGAAATATTATTCACCTTATTCTGTTTTGAGTGCTCTATAATATGTTAAGACTTAATCAGCAGTTCCATGTTTCTTTAGATATCTTTTTCTCTTGCAATAACCTGATAATCTTAAATAATTTATTAGCTGATCTCTATTTGCATAACGACTTTGATTGGCTAATTTTTCAAATCTTTATAATTTAGTAATAAACTTTAAAGAGATTTCATTTAAACATTTTCTTATAATTTCCAATCTAATTTCAAAGTTTCAGCTACCTCCTAAATAATACTAAAACAATCTAAGTAAAAAGTAGATGTAAAACACTTTTTGAAATTCTATTCTGTTTGATATAGATCTGCCTGGACTCCTAAAATTGAATGGAATTCTTTAATATTCTAGATAATTTCATCTAAACCATCTCCAAAGTATGGCTTTAAGTTATTTAAACTAACTTCAGTGTTAAATAAAGTGTAACCTTATAATTATTATTAGTCCTACTTAATTATTTATTAATTTTCCTAATTTTAAATATTCTGCTGCATCATTAACAAAGAGTTTTAATTTTATTGATTTTCTTCTTATCTTATAAAATTAGAAAGGAGAAGTGTAGCAATCTTATTTAATTCATCGAGGTTTTTTATACTTCCTTTATCGCAACCATAAATAACATTACTGAAAATATAGAGATTTTCAATTAATTTAAACAGCATTTCAGAAAAATTAGCCATTCTAATTTGATAAATTTATGTTTTTAAATTTCCTAATTGTAAAACTTAGTCTTATTATTATTTTATTTATTCTATCTCTTTCAAGGTTTGATTGCATTAATAAGTATTAAGTTAAGTACAAATGCTTTAAACAATCTTTGAATTATTTACTTCGAGGAATTTATTTGATAAAATGTCAAATTATTAGAATTGCTAGAAAAATTAAGGTATTTAGCTTAATTATAATTGGCTTATTTTAGTCTTTTAAATTATTTCATAATATTCAGTTAAATATTCTTCGAACTTATAAAAGAATATTCTATAATTTTTATCTTTATTTTCAATTTATTTTATCTACTCTTATAATTGCTACTTATTTGCTTAAATATCAAATTAATCCATAATTTGTTCATAAAAATTTTGTGCACACACTTCTTTAATTTATTCAGTATTATATAATCCTTATGAAATAGATTAATTTACTTTCTTTACATTCTCTTCAACTACTTTGTAAAATTTCAAGGACTTATCACAAATTGGTAAAAATCTATTTATAAAACTAGATCCAAATATATGATAGATTTATCTGTTTTCAAGAAGCTAATTAACTCTTTCTATAGCCAACTAATCAAATATATTAAAAACTGTTGTTAAATCTTTATCGCTTCCTTTATAATATTTTGCTTCACTATAATTTTTAAAAAAGTCAGATTCATTCTAATTTTCTCTTTTCATTCTTAAATAAGAGATATTATCTTTGATACTATCAAATAATTATCTTTCCTATTCGTTTAATTCATTTAAATTAGTAACTTCAATCAAATTTTTTGTGGCAGTATTTGTCATTATTCTCTCAACAATAATATAAAGCTATTGTTCGAATTATTTAACAGATTCTTCTGTTAAAGATATTTCTCTTTATCTTTTGTGTAAATCTTCTTTAAGATTTTTTTCTTCTACTAAAATAGATTGATTTCCTTCTAGCTCACTAGCCTATTTTTATTCTTCTTTCTTTTGATTAAAATTTATAATGATAAATACAGACTTAAAACAAATTAATTTACCATTTATTTTATTCTATCGTCAGTGAGTATATCATTTGACCATTGGTTATCAGATATGTTAAGATCTTTTTATTACGAAGATACACTGCTTTTTTAAAGTTAGTCAATATTAGACTTGATGATATGATCGCTTTGGTTTTATTTACTTTTAGATTCTCTTTTTTACAAAATTAATTTCTATTTGGCATATAATTTTTATAAGTATCCCACATATTTAGTTTTTAATTTTATGATATCTACAATTTTCTAGCTTTATACATATTCTGTATATTTATCATAAAATTTTTTTAAAATTGGCTTTAAATTCGTAAATGGATTAATCTCTATTATTTGCTCAATAAATGATTCCATTAATTACTAGTTATAATAGTACTACATTGTAAATCTATGTTCTAAGAATTCAAAGCTAAAAACATCTATTTTATATTACATGCAAGTCTAAATAAAAAAATCAAGAGTTTTTTCTTCTGTCGATGAATGTTTTAAACAACTTAAGGTAGATATCACCTATCTTTTTAGTTAATATTTTGGTATATTAAAGAATTCTACAATATCTTTCATATTATCAAATATTTCTTACACTTTTTATTTGTAATAAATATCATTTTTTATTTCAAATAGTTGGTTTTAGAGTTTATTTATTACACTTTTTGGTAATTTTCTAAAAATATCCTTTTAGGTTTTCAATACACTAATAATATTTTCGTTCTTATTTTCTGCTAAAAGCATTATAATTCTTTTGATTTATTCAATGAAAAGATCTTTATAATTTGCAGTTTATTTTGAGAAAAACTCTATGTATTAATTAGGATATTAAAGTAAAATTTGATTATATTCTTTTTTATTTATATGGTTAGATGCTTCTTCATCTGTCCAAACGCAGTGATCACTTAGTAGAATATTGATTCTTTATTCGAAATTAGTATTTTATGAATAAAGGTCGATCAATTTATGTCTCAATCTTTTAGAGTTATTTTAATCTAGTTAGTAGCTTTTCATAAAAATCATAAAGTATTAACTTAAGCTTCTTGCTATCTCAACAATATTTTAGGTCTTGATATACTTGATTTAATCTTATCTATTCATTAAATCTAAAAAGTTGAAATACAATTCTATATCTTCTTCATAATTTCTAAAATTGTAGAGCTTTTAGATAATTATTTTAATTGAATATTCGTAAAATTTGTAAAACAATTAAGGAAATTTATATTCATCAATAAAATCTCTAAGGTGATTCAAAATCATTATGCTAGTGTTTGGTTAAATGAATTTTAGGAGACTTTATTCTTTATTATTTTAGATAAGTAAGTCTTAACCTAAAAGGCCAATAAAATATTTGTTTGTAAATTCATCTGGTGTATCAAATATATGAATAACTTATTCATATTTCTTTTTTAATGGAATTTCTCTAGTAATTTCTTTGGCTTTATAATCTTTTATGATATATCGATACTACAATTTATTATAATCATGAATTATGTCATTTTACTTTAAAGATATCATGAATATGTCATGATGTAAGTGTGTAGGTGAAAGGGGATAATTTTTATTATCTTTTTACCTAAATTAAATAACTAAATCTTTTTCATATTTATTGAGGCCATCTATAAATAACCAAAATACTATCCTATTACTTTCTTTTTCTTCAATTCTGTCCATTTTTATGGTAGAAGCTATTAATTAATGATTTTGTTTAACCTATTTCTTTATTTCTTAATGATAATTATTTGAATTTGAGAAAAAGTATCTAATTAATTATCAATTATATTATCTTAATAAAAGTGGAAAATATTATAATGGAGGATAATAAAATAAAACACTCTTTAAATATTCTAATATCGAATCTAAATAAAATGAATAGAGATTGTTTTGAAAAAGTATTTTTTTAATAAAAATTTTACTTAATTATGAGATATTTTTAAGAATAAATATTTTATAAAAGAAAATCAAATCAAATAAAATTTTATCATTTTTCTTACATTCTATATATATTAAAAAAGTAAAATAAACATATTTTTTTTATAAAATACATATGTTTTATTTGAATTATAAATCATTAATCAAATTAATCATTGAATTCTTCTTCTATCAATAGCTTTTTATGCTGCTTATTTATAGTATTTGCATCATAATTTTCCATTTCATTAACTTATAATTAAATCTTTTAAAATAAAATAAAGCAATCTTTTATCGTCAATTTAGATAAGTCTTAGTCTTAAAAAATTGAATTATTATCATTTATAAATCCTTCGTTTTGTAAGGAAATAGCTAAACAATAATTTGCCTCAACCTATATTTTATTTGGAGAAAACATTTTAATTATGTATAGTCCTAATCTTTTCCTTAAATCTTTTAATAAATCTAATTTTTTGCTATATTTTAAAATTATACTTTCAATAAAATCTGATTAGCCATCATCTCTGAGTTATTAATTGCATATAACAACCAAACTATCCAACACTTTCTCCTAGAGATAAAATATGAGTCCTGTAAAATCTTTAAGTTGCAATCCTTGTAAAAAGCTTGAAAGTTTAGGACATTTAAACTTAATATTAATTGATTCCATTGCTTATAAGATAGGTGTGTTGCATTATTAATTAATATCAAAATTAATATACTTTTAAGTTGTATGTATTTTTGAAAGCATATCAAAAGCCATTTCTTTATTATTAATTATTTAGTCTAGGCTTTTCGTTAAATTGATAGGTAATTCTTAGTATTAATTGATATCTTTATTTACTGTAATTATTTCTTTTTAGGAGATTAAAAATTTGATTTGAATACTATTTTATATATCAATTAAGCTAGCGTTTTATAAAAGTACTTTTCCTAATTCATGCTGAATGTTCTTCTTATCAAATATAATATATTCGTTAATTCCATCCCCTTCTTCAAATCCACAACTTGCAAACTGCTCCAAAATTTAATAGTTTTTAACATTTATTATTTAGGATGAAGAAATACTTTACAATGGCCTAATTATTTGCTTTCCTTCTTCGTTTTAAAATTAGAATCGGATTTCTTGATCAAGTTTTTTTACATCTTCATCACTAAAATGCTTTTCGCAAGCCTTTAATACAGATTTAATCTGCTCATTTTAAAAATCACACAAATAATTAAGTAATTTAAAGAACTGAGAGGGTGCTTATTCTGATGTATAAATTAAATTAGATAATTTAGTTTCTCCATTTATATCATCTAAATTAAGCTGTTCTTTAATACTTTTCTATCCTGTAGGCTTAATGCTTAGCACATTCTATTTAAATATAAAAATAAATTAATGTAAATAATAATTAATTTAAAACATTTAATTAATTACTTTCCATGCTTTTATAAAATTAACTTTTTACAAGTCTAAATTATTTTAAAAGTCTTTCTCATTTTGTGAATTTTGACCATCTAATTTGTTTATTTTATTTATTGCCTAATCAAGGATAAGATTTTATGCTTCTGAATACTAGAATTTAAAAGAGAGTAATTTTGAGCAAGTTTAATAGAATTTCACAAAAACCCTAAGAGAATCAAAGAGCATTTAATTCTCTGCGATATCTAAAAGCGTTATTAAGATAGGATATTATTCTTAAATATTTTTTCTAATTTCTTTGCTTGTAATATAAAAGTAAGCTTTTTTATAGTCTACATAAGAATGAGTAAATTTCAAGCTTTTAGGTAAATATTAGATCTTGTCTTCAAATTGATTATAAACTTAATCATATTTTTCTAAAAGTAAAAATAATTCATTAGAATACTGATCCTTCAAGGTATTAAATTAACTATGTATATCATCCTATAGTATTTAGTTTAAAGATTCACTATATTAGATATCCACCACCTTTACCTTATCAGAGTTCAAAAGGTGTTACACTAAGTGAACAAGAATGTATAGTGATTTAGATTTTGTAAATTCATGCTCTTAATTAGTATACTTAAAGAAGCACTCTAAAGCAATATTTATTTGGTCTTTCAAATACTATTCATGTTTATTTTAAGTAGGATGAATTTTTAATATTTTATTAATATAAAGTGTTTAGTACTTCTGATTTATTTATTTAGAAGTATCAAATAAACTAATTTCTGCTAATTTACCAAATTAGCTATCATTAAATTTTTTAAGGGATAGACTGAATATGATATGATATAACAAGCTAAATAGAGCTTAGCAAAAACAATTAAAATTTATTTATTATGTTTTGAAATTTTGTTCACTTAATTTTAAGCAAAACCCTTCTTCAAGTTCTATTCCACTTTTATTCTCCTTTATTTTAGATAAGTCATTTAGAATCAGCTTAAGTTTATTTTCTTCATTGATATTAATATTAATTTTACAATACTAGCATTGTACTATAATTTCCGTTTAATTTTTTACAATATAATTTTTGCAGCATAGACATTGATATAGCTTTTAATTTTACATAAATTAGTTATTAATTTAAGATTCAAACGAATATTTCATGTTGAATGGGTAATAGACTTTATTATTGATAACTCCTTTAAACATTAATTTAAAAATATTATTTGACGATTCAATATTTTAATAGACTATTTCCTTTAGCTAGTCGATCAAACAGTCTTTATCTTACTAAATATTAAACTAATTACTTTAAATTAATTATTCAGTATTTAAATTTTATAATTTTTTAAATTCTTCCAACCATCTACAATTTTTGAAAAAGTAGGAATTCTCAATATTTTTAAGCTTTTGTTAATAAAACAGCTATTTAGCAATATATAACTAGAGTGCTTTGCTGTTTAATTTAGAGAAATACTTTTAAATTGATGAATCTAAGTCGTTATCTTATAAGTCTTTATCATTTTAACAATTTAATTTAGCATCTTTTCTTTTGATGAAGTATCCTTCTTCTAAATCTTTTTAATCTACCAATTCTTAAACTAACACCTTAAAAATGCTTGCATAAATAGTTTATTATAAGCTATTCAATTAATTGAAATTATTCTCTAATAGAATTTTTAAAAAATTAAATTCTTAATTTTCTTTGTCTAGGAATTTATTCTTGTAAAGCTTATTTTAAAGAATCTACCCATAAGCCAAATAAGTATAAAACTCTTTTTTTTATTATTATATAGTACTAGTGCAAGGAGCAGAATTAAGAAACACAAAATTTTGGTTCTCGATAGTTAATCCATGGCTTAATAAAAAGAAAACTCTATGCAAAAATATTTAAAAGTCTGTATTTTCAGTCATATTTTGCTATACCTGAGCCTCATTTAGTTCCAACTCAAATAATAAATAAATAAAATGAATATCTACATTAACATATTTTCCCTTTTCTATTGAGAATATAATCAATTCTTTCATAAATTAATTCCATTTTTTTAAGAATTCAATTTTTACATTTTTTTGGTTGTTTTTTTAAGAATTAAAATAATATATCCTTAAAAGTTCTTTTGCTTAATTCAAGAAATCTATTTGAAGCTTAATAATATTTTAAACTTTTATTTCGCTTATGAGATTTGAAATTTCTCTTATTTCTGAGAAGTGATGGCAAATATAATTTATCAGCTCAACTTTCTCAAGTATCTATTTGCATTCATTATCTTCAGTTCTTCTTAAGGCTTTTAAAAGATATTAAGAATTTTCATAAAAGGAGATATTTTTGCATTACTTTTATTTTTCCAATAAAGATTCGAATATTCTTTTAATTAATAAATTAGTTAATAAATTTATTTATTGTGAAACTTTAAAGTTTTTCAAATCCTTTTTTCTTTAATCTTAAAAAGTTTAGAATATTTGCTTTATGTTAATACTGCTTTAATAAAAGTAAATAAGTTCTTTAATGTCTTTTATTTATTATCTCCAAATATACCAAACAAGGTAGATATCAATTAGGCAATCTTCATATTATGCATTATAATTTAAATTATCCTCATTTACAAAAAGTAAAGTTTTAATTACTTATAAGTATCCATCCTCTATTTAGTTAATTTTACTATTTTTAGAATCAATCAAAATATAGAAAGGGAATTTTATGATCTATTAATTAAAAGCTTTTAAATTTTATTTAGCACTCTCACGGAATATAATGAGGACTTTATCATTTTCAACTACACAATTTTTTTGTTATTTTTTTACAGTATTTTCAAATGTTTGTAAAATTTATAAAATTTGTATGCTCTCATTTATTATTAAGTCATTTGTTTGTTTCAAATTGTTTTACTTTTCACATTAAAAGTCAGTACACGTATCTATCGCTAATTCCATTTCAGAGTATACATATCTCTAAAATAATTCTTCTTAACATACATGCATTCCATAGATTAAACCATTCTTTTCTAGGCTAATGATGACTTAGTAAAAAAACATAACAAAAATATTTTTAAATCCTAGTATAATACTATTAATTGTGCTACTTGATTGACCAATAAAATATTGAGGTATGAGATACTTGAAGATGAAATCATCTAACGTCTAGATGTTGTATGCCTTTTAAATAACTATGTAAAGCTTACTTTGTATGATTTGCTTTAATTTGTCTGTGTAACTAGAGCCTTAATCAAAAGCTTTAATCAATTAATTAAGCCTTTTTTATTTATATAATTGATCAGGAATTTCATAATTTATTTTAGAGTAAGCCTCTTCCACTAATTAGAAGTTACTGCTGAAATAGAATTCTATCAGAGGTGCTTCTGAATAAAAAAATGATTACAAGTACAATTCTCTTTAGGACATGAGATTTTTAAATGTAAATTTATTTTTAATATAATCTATTGGACATGATTATATGATATCAATAGCATTACTTTTGTATTCATTAAAAGGACTTAAATTCTCGATGTAGTAATATTCCCAATTACCAATTATTGGTATCATGTCATAGAGATCTTCTACTCGAACAAGTATTATTATATTAAGCTAAAATTATATTTTTTTGTTCTTGTATTCTGACAATTCATCAATCTTTTGCATAATAAACTCAATTTATTACTTGCATTTGCTATCGTTCAAATATGTATTTATTATGAGGATTTATTATTCTTATTTTGAAAAATCTGAAGTATTAGATGATTATTTATTTTATGAAAAATTATATGTTTGAGTATTAAAAATAATTTATTATTTTTCTTGTTTAAGTTTGCTGAAAAACTAACTGAGTAATTTATCTAAATCTTATTCAGATTCGATTTCATTAATATCTTTATAAACATAGTTTGTATTTTTTGGCTCAAAAACATTGCTGCTATTAGGCGAAAAGACTACAAATTGTCTAATGTAATCTTATTCAATCTAGTTCTATAAAATTATCCTATTTAATATAAAGCTGTCTAAGCTGTAATGATAGTCAGATTCAACATAAGCTTAGTAAAATTAATTTTAAAGATGTATTTCCTAGCAGTTCCTACTAACAGGCAACATGCAATTTTAAAAATGACTCAAGTGAAATAATTTTCTTAAAATATTTTCTAAATCATTACTTTACATCTCAAAAGTTTCATAATTATTTAAAATTTGCCTTTTAAACTTATTCTAAAGATACAAATCCTGTATGACTGAATTTAAATTTTTGAACTTAAAAGAAACTAATTAATTCAAATAAGATTCGTTCTAAATATTACACTTTTTTTAGATCTCTTTTTTTTTCATTTCTTGCAATTTATTCACTTCATTATTTAATTTCTTTATATAATTTTTGTCTTATTCATCAATTATCTCGTTATGGTTTAAGTAGTGTTTCTCAAATCTGTTCAATAGTGGACCATCCATCCTGTGACAATATTACTCATTTACTATTAAAATCAGCTTAAAATTTTTATTCACCTCAATGACGCTGTTATCAGTTCCTATAGATATTTTAGAATAGTATTTTTGGTTGAAAGTGTGGTAACTTTAGTTGAGAACTTCATAAAGACTTTAATAGATACCATCAAGATTCAAGAGAACTATTATGAAACCTTCTTCTATACAGCCAATAATTTAATTTAAAATGTTATTTGTCTATTATGTTTATTGGTCTTGAGAAAAATTCATTCCAATAAAAAACCTATGCTTTTTTTACCTCAGCTATTGCTTTAAGAATTTAATCGACTTTCTTTCATCATTTGTGATTATCATTAAATTTCTGCAAATTTACTTTTCAGAATCTTCTTTTAAATTTTAATTGATCAATGCTAAGGGTTTAAACTAACTAATTTGATTTAATTCTTCAATATTATTAAATGACAATTATAATAATTCTTTAGAGTTTTAAAGGCCTGAAAAGTTTCTAAAGTAAGCCTCTTCAATTATTTTAAAAGCAGCATTTTTGTCTGACATTTGGCCAATCTTATTTATTATTTGTTATACAACATTGAAATAATCTCTAATTCCGTGAAATCTCTGATATTAGTTGTTCTGTTATTTTTAATTTTCTATGTAGTTCAAGTAAATTTATGGTATGCTTTTTTTGACTTGGTTAAAAAATTAATTATCTCTATATTGATTAGGAATAGTATTTTCCAAAATATCCTCTAATTCCTCTTTTACAATATCTAATCTATAATATTAAATGGTTATTTATTTTTAATTGAAATAATAATAATGATAAATTACCTATAAATTGCGAGCATCCTATTCATTTTTGATGCATCTAGAGGAAAATTAGAAATAGAAACAAATGCTACTTTCATCTTTTCAAGAGCTTCATGCAATACTTTAAGTGGATTATGAGGAGATATTTCAGCTAATCCAATTTCATCAAAGCAAATAACGCATAAATTCTCAGTTTATTCTTTCTCCTTTGAATCAAATTCTTCTTACCTTTTGTTGGCATCTTAATATACCTCAATTACTCTCTTAGATTTGCTTTAGGTGTGACCTTAATAGCAAATTGGAATTAAAGCAGGGTAGTATCTAAGGAATTATTTTTTGGACTATTTCCCTTCCATTGAAGAAATTACAAACTTTAAAGAGAGACTCTTTGAACTACCAGGAGGCCCTTAAATTATAAAAACAAGCTTCAATTAATCAATAATTTAATTTTAGATTGTAAAAAAAGTTACCTATTAAGCAAACAGGAATTCTGTTCACAATACAAACAAATAAAAGAAAGGTATTTTGCTTTAAAGAGAAAGTTTTTGATATATTTTAAGGTAAGTTCAACTACTAAATAAAAAAATCTAAAACTTTTTAAATAAACTCTTAGTAATGCTCAAAGCCTTTTGCAAATACTTTATATTTCTAGCACAATTCTTTTAAATAATGAACTCTCCTCTCATGTTGAGGGATAAGCAAGCAATAATTTATATAAAAAGTTAGATAAAACGAGTAAGGAATGATATTATTTTAATCTACTTATAATTTTTCTTCAGAGTTATTGCTTGCTCTGTTTAAAAATTCTATGCTACTTTTTAGAAAATTAGTATATCTTTTCACATCTCTTAAACTGCATGCGCTTGTTCTATTTCCCATTTCTTGTCTAACATAATTTTAGCTGAAAGATACCATTTTTATGAAATCGTCTTTTTTTTGCTTATCAATCTTGTATTAAAAATTTTCTAACTCTTCAAATAGAATCTCCATAATATTTGCAATGTAAGAATCTTCATCATTTTTATTTAATTCTCCAAAATTTAAGACAAAGCTAAACATACTTTAAGGAATTGGAAAAACGTTATATTCTAAATCTATTCCTTTAAATTTATTATCCATTTCATCACATTTAATTCCTCCTTGAATTTTGTAATTAAAAATTTCTTTTTGTTTATCTGTCTTCAACTTATATGGATTTATAGCAGCAATTATTATTATATTTTTAAATAACTGTCTCCCCTTAATAAGCCTATCAACTATCATTTCTTTGAAAAGTCCACTTATAAGACTACAAGTATTAGCCTGTATGATTAAATAAAAATTTTAATATTTATTAAAATTTGTAAACTTACCTCATCAAAAAATAAAATCAATTTTTTATTATCTAATTCCATAGCTTTCTTCTCT
Source organism: Tetrahymena thermophila SB210 (assembly GCF_000189635.1). Taxonomy (NCBI): domain Eukaryota; phylum Ciliophora; class Oligohymenophorea; order Hymenostomatida; family Tetrahymenidae; genus Tetrahymena; species Tetrahymena thermophila. The sequence continues at coordinate 490,582 of NW_002476559.1, forward strand.
AATGATTCAACTAAATCTATTATTTCCTTTTCAGTGACTCCTGCATGTATAGTTTTAGAATAGAACATATCATTCATCAAATATGCCAGATACTCTAACAAAGCTGTTTTTCCTATACCTGTCTCGCCCTTTATTTTATATTATTAAATATCAATTAATTAATTTAATTAAAATATCTTACCATGAATATTGTTGGAATATTAGATCTTATGCGAAGATAAGTAGTACAAATCTTGTAAAAGTTATCTTTTTAAACAATAGTATTTTCAAACACTTCCTTAAATTATTAGCGATTCGTTTACTCTCTAGTTTGTTTGAATATATTTATATCATTATTAAAAAGAAGAATACTTTTATCTTTATAACTTAGGTCATCATCTTTAGATCGGTTGAAAAAAAATCTTTTTTTAGAATCATAATTTTAAAATAGTTTTTAAAAAGACTTTGGTATTTCTTTTTCATTTTAAAAGAAAAAAGTTAAGCAAGGTGTTTATTGATCCTAAAAAGTAACGAAACTGGTCTGCTATGTATCAAATTTAAGAAGGAACTAAGTCTACTATGATAAAATCTACTCTTGAGCTTAAAAGCAGTTATCATATTCTTATAAACACGAAATAGAAACTTTTTGACACATTTAAAATGAGTATTTTACAATATCTGTTCTGAGAGTTTTCAATTACTTGGTAGATTCTAAAGAAATATATTCAGATCTTTCAAACATCATCATTTCAGTTCCAAACAATTTTATAAAGTTTATAACTTATTAAAAGTTAGGAATAACTTTACAATTATTTATATGCTAAATAAAATGCTAATTTAGTAGCCTTACAAACTCTTTCCATTCTATTTATTGTATTTATTTCATTTCCTCTAACTTATCTTTATCGTCAAAATAATTTTATGATTTTTTATCTATTCCATTCAAATATCTATAAACGGTTAAAGCCTAAGAATCTAAGCCATTTTATATTAAAGTATTTAAGCATAAGTCTTTAATGTTAAATTCAATTTCTTTGATTTTAAAATATTTTTTAATTTAAATTGAATTTTCTAGAGATTTATTTACCGTATTATTAACTTCTATAAAGAATTAAGCTTAAGAACCTAAATTTATATATTCTCTTTAATTAAAATTAATGCTTTTTAAAAAAATCATCTCAAAAAGAAGAAAATTCAATTCTATCTCTTCTGTTTCATATAAATCCAAGTGATAGAAGTTCCTTTCACTTTATATATCTTTCATATTTTTTTGAAGTTATTTTATATAATTTTCTTTGCTACTGCTTCCATTTGAAGGAATTCTAATTAATGATTAATTCTCTATTTTATTTTCTTAAATAATTTTTTATGATTTACCAACTCCAGGTACTTTAGAAGTATAAAAAATTGCACTTTCAAAGATATTATTTAAGTGTGGAAAATTATCATCTTTTTTAATTTATATTTGATTAAATTGGGATAGCGAAGTGTCAAAAAAGTTTTCTTAAACTAAAATATACAAATAATTAATGCTAACTCTTAAATTACTCAGTAATCTCATCTAGGCTCCATTTAACTTACAGTTAATTACTAAATAAAAATTCAAAGATTCATTTTGATGCTCTAAAAACATATATCTTTATAAAAATAGCTATAAGTCTTAGAAATTTGAGTATGTGTTAAAAATTAAAAAGTATTCTGATTTGTAACTCTTAATATTTTTTTCATTAGAAAATATCTTTTCTATAGCATCTAAAGAATTATTGAACTTTATGATATTCACTCCTGTCACTTGTTTACTTAATTAAAATAAAATAAAGTATAGGTTTAAATAATTTTTAAATTTTTTTTTTTTTATTTTTTAAGATTTTTTTTTGAAAATTTATAAGCTTTTAAAAGTTAATAAAAATATTACTTCATCCCTCCTCCTTATTGTGATTTCTAATTATTCGTGATAAATTAGGCTTTAAATAAAAATAATAAAATTAATATTTAAAATTTTAATCAAATTAAAATAAATACCAATAAATTCAAGCTTATTTTGAGATTTACCATAATCTTCAGAAATTTTTTCAGTAATCTTTGGAATATTATTAGAGTTTATTTGTAATAATATTTGGTATAAACTTTTACTTAGACCATTTAGTAAAAGTTAACCACTTAAATATTGGTTTAATTGGAGATAGTGTGACTAGCTTATAAATGTAAATTTTGGGAAATTTTTATTAGCTTATTCTATATTTGACTACCATTAACTTAATTATTTTGTAAGATTTTCTTACAAATCTTACATTTCTTTAATTGTATTATTGTACTATGTATTAGAGTTTTAAAATGTATATGTTTCATTAGTTATCAAGAAATACCCAAAATCAGACATCTCTTGCAACTTTAATCGGATTTCTTCAACGATTTGTAGCATAAATTTAAACTTTTGTATTTTTTCTTCATTGTTTTCAACTTAGATCATATTCGAAGGCTTTAAAGTATCTACTATATTTGAGGTGCCCTGTTTGTTCACTTTAAAATCTCTTGTATATTTGTTAATCAAAACTCTTGAATTTATTTCTTTTATTTTTTATTCAGAATAGCCATTAATGCTATAAGTTGAGGGTTAATCTTTTTATGAGAATAAAATTTTAATCTCACTTTTAATGTAAAAACTATTTAATAGATCAAAATAAATTCTTTTTTTATCTAATCCATTTTGAATTTTTTCGAGCTTCCCAATATCATAAACTATTTAAGTCCACTATATTTATTTTTATTCAGTTAATTCAGTTTGTATAAATGAATTTAATTTTTGAATGTCATCTATAATATATCCATTATTTCTTACTATCTCATTTTATTGGTTTAATAATTTTTGGATGAATGGAGTGATATCGTGGAGAGACTTAAGATAGACACTCAAATCATGCTAATCTCTGCCGATAAATTATCTTAAATCATAAAATGATGTATTACTCTTCATATTATTTTCTACTTTTGATATTAATTCTTATGACTATATAAAATTTCTTAGATTAGTGTAGAAATTTGATAAAGATAATTTATATACAATTTAAAAGGCCTCCTCAATTTCTTAAGGTAAATTTATTTTAAAAAGCTCTTTAAAAGGCAATTTTGGTGTAATTAAATCCTTATTATCTTATACAGAGACGTCTGCATACTTGCATATAAATTAAAACAAAAACTTGTTTTTAGAAGAGTCTTATTTGGTGTTAAATATCTTTGCTACATCTAAAATAAGATTACTATTTTAATCATATGACTAAAAAATGCACTACCATATTTTTATTTTATTCAATTTTTCTTAGACTTCATGTTACTTGTTAATAATTTAGCAAAGTTGTTATAAATTTTAGTGTGTTTTACCTTTCACACAATATTCCTCTAAATCTTGGAAGGATAAATCATTTTTAAATAATTCATTTTATTTAAATTATTAGAGATTTGTTTTCATAAATGGAAGATAACCTTGAACAGAGAATTTTGTTTATTCACTAGTTATTAGTTTTAATTTGCTTAATAAGGTATTAAAGATATCTATCTCCTATTATCTTCTTTCAAAAACAGTATTATAAAGCTTTGATATGTCTGATATGAATTTATTTATTAACGAATTAAAATACTTGTCTCTTAAGTCTTACAATTATGAATTATTAACTTTATTGATTTCTTCATCTAAATATTTTTCATTTTCAATTTTCAACTTTGAAAAAATATTTTCCATGATTCGTGAATTTTTCATTTCAAAGAAAATTTTAGCAAATTCAGAATAAACATTAAATTTGTCTACTTCGTTTTTAACTTCTTTAATTATTTTATATTCTAATTGAAATTTGGTAAGATGATTTAGTTGATTTGGGAAGTATTTTTAGAAATAAATAAAAAAATCTAAAAGTCTTTAATATTCTTCTTGAGTATCATTAATTATTTTATTCGTATTTTCAACAATTTTTTAATAATCTTTTTCAAACCTATTAAGTATTTCAGTAACATATTATTAATTAAAAAATTTCTTGAAGGAAGTGACACAAATTTCTAGCTTTAAAATTTGATTTGTAATTTTATCTACTTCTGTTTGGAGTGTTTGATAAAATTATGCTTATTAATTACATTTTGTTAAAAATTAGAATACAAAATAAGAATTGAATAGCATATTTTGATTTTTAATTAGATAGTTAAGTCTTTTTAGAGCCATTGTCTCACAAATTTCGATAATTTTCTAAACTTCTATTTTTATTGTTTTATTTTAATTTTTTTAAAAAAATTCATAATCATTTAAAAATTCTTTTTCATCTTGCTCACTTTTAACTTCTCTTTCGTAATTTAAAATTATTTCATTAAAATATTATCTGAATTCTTCTTGATTTTCTAACTAATTTGAAATTTAAAAATCGCAAAGATTTCTAAGTCCTAAGAAATTCATGTAATCTTTAATTGTCTTTGTAAGCTAATTACTGAAATCTTTTATTTTCTATTCATTTAGAGCTGCTATACTAATTTCTTCTAAGTAAAATTCGTTTTCAGCCAACTTTTTTAAAATAAAATAGTTTATTAAAATTGTATCTTTTGTTAAAAATATAATTAAATTTACTTCTAATTTAAGATATTCATAATCTTCTTTGCCTCCTTCCTTCAATTTTAAAATTTCTACCTTCTTTTAATTATATTATTATTTCTTTTAGTCTAATTTTATTTATTGCTATTTAAGTATCTCATGAAGAAAATTTAAAAATTTCTATTTATCATTAAATAATTTGCTCAAATTAAGTTAATTTTAACCATCCTTGTTGTTAGGATTACTTCTATTTTATTTCTAATATTAAGAGGATGCTTTTTTTGTTAAATCACAGAGTATAGTTGTGACATCAACAAACGGGTTTTGGTTTTTTAAGGATTGTAAAAATGTTTCACATTTATCATCTTCTATTAAACTTTCTATAAAGGTGGTTAAGAATTTATTTGAAATATTGATGTCATATTTAAAAGCATAATCATAAATTAATGTATTATTTAATTAAATATTTTTTTGATTTTCTATCTATTTTTTGATAAAATTTCTCATCTCAAAGTAATTTATATCTAAATCTGCTCTCAGTTTGCTATAAACATCAAATAAGCCATTTAGAATTTGATCACTATCAAAATTTATCTTTAGTATTTTTTCCTTAAATAAATTTGTTTCTATTTTTTTAAACCCGAAAAAATTTAAATTCTTAATTTGGCCAATGCTTTCTGAAGAAATTATTTCATTTACAATTTGGATTCTTAAATTATGAGTAATCATTTTATATTTTGGGTTACTAAATTTTATTAGCAATTCTTATGCTTTTATTAATTGTGATTTAAACTCAAATTTATATTAACGATAACTTATGTATGCTTCAGCTTCTTCTTCAGAGAGTATTTCTTAATTTTCTAAGATTTAGAGGCGATCTTCGTAATTTTCTATTTGATTAAAGATGTCCTTAAATTTTACTACTAGCTATGGTTAATTTTCATGTTAGCTAATGAATTTTTAGTATTATATAATTATTTTTTTTATTAAATCTATTTTAATATTCTTGTTTTTAATTTGTATCCAAATGTACTCAATCATTAAATCTATATCTTCTAAATTTTAATTTGTGTCATCCAATTGTTATAAAACTACTTAGTAAGATTTTTCTAAAAATAATTTTAAGCTATCGCTTTTTTCCAATTTCAATTGCAAGTACAAATTTATCAAAGTAGAAACTTTGATATTATTGTATATGAAATCAATTATTTTGCTTTTTTCATTAACTATTATTTTTTAAAAATTTGTCTATAAAAGTTTAAAATCTTAAGGCACATCAAATACTTCTACTAGTTCCTTCTGAGCTTTTTAGCGGAATACTGGATTTTAAATATATACTGATTAATAAGTGCCATCATCGGATACTAATTAGTAAACATAGTTCTCAATTCTTTTGGAATACTAAATTTCAGTTTGATAAATATTCTTCTCGCACTCAGATTATTAAAGCTGAAAATCTTAGTTAGAGTAACCATCAATTCTCAAGAAGATTTTAAAGTTTATAGGCTAAGATGTTTCAAAAGATAAATAGAATTTAATTTTATTTCTCTCGCTCATTTATTATCACTCTAAAGGCAACTAATTGACTTTCTAAAGTTATTTATTTATTTATTTATTATCAAATTTTATTTGATGATTTACTAATTTTTAATATCGCATCAAATATACTAATATCTTTTTTCCTATTCTGAAATATTAAATAATCACCAGTTCTAAATAAATGAATCTTAATCAATAATTTGTTTATCTATTTTTATATTAATCATTAAACGTGTAAATGTTATTATTTAAATATTGAATAATTAGAATATTTAATTTTTCCCTTCAGCCATTGAATCAATTCATAATAGCAGTTTCTAATTTAATTATAATTTTAAAAATAAATAATAATATTTTAAAGTGTTCTTTTTAATAAAATAAAATATATATACCCATATGTGAATTTAATTTTTAGCTATCACCATTTAAAAATTTAAAAGCAATAAATTACTTAGGTTAACAAAATTTATGAATATATTCTTAAATGTAAATTTTAGAGAAAAATGAATATTAAGGTAAATTATTTTAATTTATATTTTTATTATTTAAATAAAATATTTATCATGGATAATTTATTATTCAAAATTAAATAGAATGTTACATTTATCTGATATCAATTTTTGTTAATAAAAAAATTAGTTTATACTAGAAATTATTTTTATTTATAAAGAAGGTAGGAAGGAATAAAGGAAGGAAGGAAGGAAGGTAACTAATGAGGTAATAAAATTTTTTTTAACAAAAAAATACCGAATTAAGATTAGTTGATGAAATAAATACTTTTTGATAGATGCTTGAGAAAACAAATGATTTAGTTAGTAAATTCATATCAAAACTGATCAGAAGTATATTCAAAAAGATTTTTATTTCTTCTATATCTAATTCAATTCCTTCAAATTTGATATATTTGATCTTATTAAGCCTATTAAAAATACATCAATTTTCTATTAAAATAAGAAAATATAAATATTTATTAATTTTACCTATTTATTTTGTAAATGGATTCTAATTAGGGATAGAATTAAGTATCTGAAGATAAAAGCTTGTTTACTGTTATTGATAGATTTGCTCTAAACTTGGTCAAGTAAAATTTCTAAAGATAGATAGCAGAGATTGAAAACCAGTTTAAAGTTTCCATTACTATAATTGAAGAATATGGTTAAGTTTTAATTAAGAGAACTAGTGATGAAGTTAGTACACCTGAATTGGAAAAAGAGTTGTTTTAATAAGTAGGCTATAAAGTACTTGAGCTAACTATTATTCAATCTAGCAAACTCAAGGAAGGTAAGATTGATAGCAATAGTGAGTTTTATCTTAAAATTGAAAAGAATCTTAAAAAGAAATATGAAAGTTTGAACAGAAAGTAAGATTATGAAATCTCTTTATAGACTAATGATATTGATTAAAATTTCTCATCATCCAAGAAGTATAAACCTTTAGTCCTCAAGTCGTTGAATGTAAAATTTTTTTTTAAATTATAATTTCAATGTAAATTGACTTTAAATAATTATTTTGTTTAGATAAAAGGTAAATTTGTGGTAAAGATATGCAAGATAGAGTAGCCAGAAAACTTAAATTTCGATAAAATCGATGTTGTCGTACTAAATATGACAAAAACAGGTATATACCTTGACGAATTCGGGTACTAGTTAGTTAAATCTAATAATCAATTGAACTTGCTACTTAAGTCTCTTAAGCAGCAAATTTAACATTCTGACTATATTGACGAAAAAGTATTTTTAGTAGGCAGCAAAGTAAGTTTCTTTTTTAATGGTGAAATAACTCTTAAAAGCAATTTTATTTAATACTAAAAGAATATTAGTTTAATAATACAATTTGAAGACAATGAAGATGCCTGTATAAATCGTTTACTTTAAATACTTGATAAGCTCAAAGATTAGAAGTTCTAATAAAAAGGCAACTTACGTATTTTTATAGGGTGGAGACCTTGCTGTGGATAGAAATATTTTGAAACCCTTTACAAGTATTTGGAAAAATTAGATTCTAGTAAAACTTATCTTTAGTTTCCCACAGAAATTTGCCTAGTGACTGATGAAGGATTGGAAAATCAAGTATTGCAAGTTGTTTAAACTGTTTAATTCAATTAAACTGTAAGCGGAAAAATAGAAATGAAAAAAGAAGTCTTATGGAATATAAATACTGAAAAATATCCAAGATTTGTTGATTAAAATGTATAATTACCAGGTATCGTTTTAGGAAAAGAGCTTACCGAAATGATTGAAAAAGCAACTGAGCTAAAGCAAGAAGAGTTTTATTGTGCACTGAAGCTTGATGGGTAGGAAAAGTAATTTTTCTAAACTCCAAAGGAATTAGGTATGAATCCTGAAATAGTAGATAGGTTAAAACTAAATTTAAAAGCATTAAAGGAAACTAACTTATCATAAAGCTGCACCAACTAAATTCTTAACCAGTGTGACTTCGTAAAAGAATTCATTTTATAATTAAATTATTTTTATTTATTAATTTGTTTGTTTGTTAAAAAGTATTACTATCTCCACCCTTATGAAGAAGATTACAAAATGTATCCAGAAGATGTGCAAAACGTCATAAGATCTTATGTAAAGTTAGGATTTTTTGAACTAAGATTGGAGAGAGACTCCTGCACGATGGATATAATTACTCCAATTTTTAAGATAAACATTAAGTAGTTAACGATGCAATAGATTTAGGGGAATAAGAAATTGGTTTATTTGAAAAGATAAGAGAAATAAGTTTAAGTTATGAATACTGAATAGAAATAGGCATATGATGAGATTATGAAAATAAATGTGCTCTAATTTTTGTAGAGTGATCAAGCTGAAAAAGCCTAAGACTTAACTTTGAAGTCGAAGCCTTATATTTATGTAAGGGCAAAACCTGAAACTTATGATGAAATAAGCTAATTTATAACTTAATTAAAACTAAATTCATTTGTTACTCATCACATCAAAATAAACTAACAAAATTTAAACACAGTAGTAAAATAATATTTAGAATAAACTTCTCTGATAGAAAATGTAGAAATCAGCATTGTTGACGATATCTTGCTGATATATGGCTTTAAAAAGACTTTGAATAGGATTTTACCAGCTTTGATGAGCAGTATGATTTATTCAAATTAATTAATCATTTATTTATTTTAAACTTTTAAATTATTATTAAACAGAGGTTTGCGATAGCAAGTATGGCGAAGAATCTGTTTACGCAATTCCTTCATTTTGGGAACCTTAAAATAATAACCATCTTTTATTCAGCCTCAGCTTGAACTCTGTAGAAGCAGTAAAATGTATAAATATGTTTAATCAAAGTATGTCAAATATTGTGAGAAAGGTGTACAGAATCCAAAATATGAATTTATGGAAAAACTATTAATTTGAAAAAGAAACTCTTCTTTAAAAAGGTAATGCAAGCGAAAGACTTCTTTTCCATGGACCAGGTGTTAACGTCAATCCAGAAACAATTTACACAGCTATCGAAGAAGGTTTTGATTTTAGGTAAAAATTATTTTTAGAAATATTTTATTTATTTTATTAACTTTTAATATAATAAAGAAATGACTCTATTTAAAATGGATAAATTTTTGGTAGAGGAGCTCATTTCCATGACTAAGCTAGTAAAGCAAACCAATATGCTTATATAACAAGTGGTAAAAGATAAATAATTATTGCAAGTGTCCTTATTGGTAAAGCTTTCGAGACATCATCAAATGCTTCTTATACAAAGCCTCCAGTTATCACTGAAGGAAAAGAATAAAGATATGACTCAGTCAAATCAAATAATTAAGAAGGCAATAATACTTATGCTGTTTACCACAACTCAAAGGCATATCCTTATTACTTATTAGAATATGATTGAATAATATTTCAAAAATAAATTTATGTTATCTTTGCAAATTGAATTATAAATGATATTTTTTAATTATTTACAATATAATATAAATTTGTATAATAATATTTTACTTCTTAGAACTTGCATTTAATTTTAATAATAATATTTTTTTTTAAATAATTGTAAAAGAGATTTTAAAGAAAGCTAGAGTTTTTATTGATAATATTTTTTAATTTTTTTCTTTTATGTTTTTTAATGATCTATCATGTTTTATTTTATCAAATTTTTTAGATACATTTTTTCATTTTTTTATAAACTTACATTTTTTTTTTGAACTAGAAAAAAATTTATTTAAAAAGGATTTTTCTCACTATTTTTATCATTTAATTTTGAATGATATTTTATTCAATAAAATACTTTATTTGATACTATTTAAATAGTATAGGAAAAATAAAGATATTGGTTTTTAATATTTGTCAAAAAACAAAAAAAGGGACTATGGTATAGAAAGAAAAGTGTTATCATTTGGTTATTGATAAATTCTTATTAGATTAATTCAAAAGAGGATATCATAAGAAATAAATTATTATTGTTTGTCTTGTGATCAGAAATTTTTTAAAGAAATTAGGATTAATAAAATATCAATCTAATTAATATAATAGTTGATATATCTTTAAAATATTAGAAAAGTATTTAGTTAAATATATCAGATTAAAAGAATGGATAGCTCCCCTTTAAATATTTAGAGAGTTTCACAATAAATGTTTGAAATTGATGATCCTTTTATATTGATGATGATATAAAAAGATAATCAGAAAGAAATTCAAAATTTAGAGTAAAAGTATCAAATTAAGATATAAATAAACTAGGGATATGGTCAAGTGCATATTTTACAATAAGAAGACAGTATTGAAGAACATTTGGACTAGTCTATAGTTGATTCTATTGAAAAGCACTTTAATAATTTTGAAAAAGTTCAAAAAAAGAAAGTTACTGAGTAGTATGTAGAATGCAATAGAGACTTTTACTTGAAGCTCAATAAAGTTCTTTAGAAATATCATACAAAATTATAATAATATCATTTAGATTTTATTGGAAATGAATCACAATAAGATTATGATTAAAATAAAATATACTAACCCCTTGTCGTGAAAAGCATCCAAGTAAAACTTTTCTAATGATATCAATTAAAATAAATACCTTTTTAACTATTCTTAAAAATAAAACCTTTATTTTAAAACCTTTCTATTTAATATTAAAGATTCAAGATAAATTCCTAATCTAAACTTGCAAGATCGAATAGCCAGAATATCTAAATTTTGAAGAAATAGATGTATTAGTGTTAAACATGACACAATAAGGATTGTTTGTAGATGATTTTGGTTATCAATTAGTTAATTCGAATCCAGGTCTCAAATAGCTTATCAAATAGTTGAAATAGTAAATTAAGACATCCAACTTTATTGATGAGCATGTCTTTTACCAAGGAAAAAAAGTAACTTTTTAGACAAAAATATGTTTATGTGTGTATGTGTTTAAGGTTTAGTTTGTTTCAATTTTATTAAATATAAATAGGCAATAAGTCTACTTATACAATTACAAGAGGACGAAAAGGTGTGCATTGATAACTTGCAAGTAATTCTTAACAAATTGAAAGAATAGAAATATAAATAAAAGGGGCATTTAAGAATTTCTGTTGCTATAAGAGAATGCTGTGGAAAGAAATATGTTGAAGCTTTTGGCTCCTACATAAAATAAGCGATTAAGCAAAAATCATATTTGAATTTTCCATCAGAAATAAATTTTATTGTGAACGAAAGAAATGAAAATTTAATTTCTTAGTAGTTAGATAATTTAAAAAAGATAGAGTTAAATGAAAAAGAAAAGCTCGGTCTCCTCTCTTTATTTACTTCAAAATCCAAAAAAAGCCAAAAAGAAGATAAAATGTGGGTTGAAGAAAGCATTTAATCTTCTCTTCTTCGTATTCAAGGTAAAGGCACAGAAGTTGAAGAAATAGTGAAAATTTTTAAAAAGCTTTAGTAAGATTGTTTTATCAGATTTGAATTACCTTTAAACAACGGAAGCCTTACTGAAGAGCTTGTTAAATATTTATAAGAAATAGCTATTAAATAAACAATGAGCATAGAAATCAGTGAAAAAAGTGTTAGCATATATGCTTACAAAAAGACTATCAACAAATTTCTACCAATCATAGCTAACTGTAATTAAATTCTTATTTAAAATCATTTTTGTACCTAACTTTATTATTAAATAATCTAACTTTAAAAGAAATCAGAGGAAGCTAAACGATGCTAAGAATTTAGTGCTAAGTACCTCCAAACTGGTCTAACTAAAGAGAGAATCTTTTGCTTGTAAACCTTGATCTTTCAAGTCCTGAAGCCATGGATTGTATAACAGCAATGAAAAAAACATTGCCTAATTCAAAAGTAAGCAGGATACAAAGAGTATAGAATATAAAATTATGGAGAAATTATATGTATGAAAAATAAAAACTTGTTTAGAAAGGAAATGCAAAAGAACTACTCTTGTTTCATGGTACAAGAAATAATAAACCTGAAATGATATATAATGGAACAGAAGAAGGGTTTGATTTTAGGTAATTTACTAATTTATTAATTAATTGATTGATTTCTTTGTGAGTTAATAATTCAAATTATAATAGCATAAGATAAAATGAAATTTAACAAAGCAATAATTTTGCTAAAAAAAGACAAATTTATTTAAAAAAAGATCAAAATTCTACATTAAATAACAATCAATTTGCAGATATCTACATAAGTTAAATCTTTATCTCCCATTTTCAGGATAGTTATTCATCTATTTACTCAATATAAAACATCAACTTTTATAAATAAGATGATAAAAAAAAATAATTTTATTTTCAAATTTAATTTTGAAGCTGTGTTTTTACATTTTAATTCTTTTTAAACCAGAATTTTTAGACATCTTTTAAAACTGTAAATAGATAGGATGATTATTATACTGTAATAAGGATTTATATTAATTAGCTGACATAGATCTTTAGAAATTGAAATTAAAAAAGTATATTTTTTTATAAAAAAGACTAAGTGCTCACGGTATGTATGGTAGAGGTACTTATTTTCATGAAATGGCATCTTATTCTGATGGATACGCTTATCATGATGGATCCAAAAAAGTCTTCTTTCTTGCTTAAGTCCTAGTAGGCAATTACTATGTTGGTGGAAGTAGCGGCTATGTTTCTCCTCCAATTATCCCAGGTACAAACGGATTAAGATATGATTCAATTAGATCGAATTATAATGAAGGATAGAACATGTTTATCATTTATCATAATTCAAAAGCATATCCTACTTATCTTATTGATTATAATTGACTTTTTAATTTTTCTATCTCATAATCTGTCATAGGTTAAATAAAGAGAATTAATTAATCTGTAATAATTTTTTTAATTTGTGTTTATATTTTTGAAAGAGTGAATGAAAAATATGCGCTTTTGGTGATAAATAAAAAAGAAAACATGTAACTTTAAAATCATCAAAGTTAATAAAAGTTTGTATCTTAACGACTAAAATTATTAATTTTACTTACTTTTTGAATATCTTTTTTTTTTTTAATTTAATATAATAAACTAAAATTTGTATTTGGCATTGAACCATTGTAATGAAGTTAGAGACAAAAATTAGTTAATGTGTTTTTAAATTATAAAAAATGGAGTTGTGAAAAAATATGTAGCATGCCGAGCCTTTTTATATGTAATCTAAATTATTTTAGAAATGTCTTAGCTTTAATTAAGTTAAGCAACCTTTAATTTACAAATGGGTCCTTTTTATTATTTTCTTCCCAAAATTTAAAAGATCTCTTTTATTTTAAATAATCAATAAGGAATTTAATAAACAAATTTATAAAATCACCAAATTGTTATTTACATCACACTTAATGCAATAATTAAAAAAACTTGTGGAAAAGTACGTTCATTCTTCAAGATTTTATCTTATCCATCTAAATCTCAAAACTTACCTACCTACCTACCTCTATTTGATTTTGCGAAACAAATATAAACACATCATACTTTTGCAATTTAATTCTTGAATGAATTCATAATAATTTTGAATAGCTAGCTTAAAATAGGTCAACATAAAATTTAAAAATGATTTTTAATTAAATTTTAATATTTTGCAAAGAAAGATATTATTTACGTAAATCACTTTTAAATTCTAAGAAATTATTGCGTTTTTGTTTAAAAAATATAATAGAAGATAGCTGAAAGATACAAATAATTAGATTAAATTAGTAGCTTTTTTAAATTAGAAATATTATTATTTGTTTTTCTTTTTGAATAAAATGGATCATTATTATAAAATATTACTTTTATCCTAAGATACTTTTTAAGTGATATAAATTATATTTTTATCCATCTTTTCGAAAAGAAGTTCTAATTAACTTCAAAAAAATGTTAAGAGCTTAATCTACCTCCTAAAAAAGAAATTAATAAATTTATCACTCAAAATCATGATCAGTTAATACGTATCTTTTTTTGATTTTTTTAATGATTTTTAAATTTTTTAGAGTTATTTGAATTACAGACAACGTAGTTTTTCACATATTATGCAAACAGAAAATTAATATTTTCTTAAAATTTTGATTGATATCTAAAAAACCATTTGAAAGATTTCTTAATTTCGCTGAGGCTAGTCTATTTTTAAATTACATTATGTATTTTTTTTCCTTTTTTTCAAAAGTCTACAAATTAGTAATAATAAAAATATAAATTGTTGTTTGTTTGATTTTAAGTATAATACGAGTATTATTTAAATATGTAGACTTTCGTCATTGCTAAGTGATTAGGAAGAAATAGTTTTGCTTGATAAAATGATATAAAATAGTATTTTTAAATTGTGGCTTTTTTGATTAATTGACACTATATGGAAGGAAGATAGTTTGTTTGTTTATTTATTTTATATTTTCCTTTCTTCAAAATATTTTTAAATTTGTAATTTGCTTGAAAATTTACCATTCGTTTTTATTAACATCTATTTGTTTGTCACATAGTCCAAACCAAAAACAAAAAAAAAGAGAATAATAAAATTTTAGGTCATATAAATTTGTAAATTAATTAATTTGATATTTATAAAATAATAAATTTAATTTCATATAAAAATAAATAAGTAGTAAAAAGTAAGATATGTAGATACCAGATCCTCAAAATATCATTCAAAATCCAAACCTAAATTTATTAATAAATCCTGATTTGGAGGGTGGATAAAATGAAATAAGAGTGATGTCTGTTGCACCAGACTTCATGATTCAAAGGGACGTTAACAATCTTCTTAAGCCTTTAAATGTTTTACTTACTACTTCTTTTGTAAATGGTAAACCAAGTAAGGTAAAACCGATTACAATATTCGATAGATTTGAAGAACCTGAGCTTTAAACAAGAATAGAAAATGATAAGGAAATATTTTACTACAAAGAGTTCGATGAAAAAAACGGCTACAAACCTAAGTAAAACAATATTTATTTTATTATCAAAAGCAAGCATCTAAAATGATTAATAAATATCTATCTATCTATCAATCAATCAGTTTATTTATTTATTCTTTATATTTTAAATTATACATTCAAAAAAAAAAATGAATTTTAATTAAAGAGTTTATTATAGATAACAAACAAACAGACAATCAATCAATTTTTTGTTTTTTTCAAGATTTGAAAATAAATAAATAATTCTTATAAAGTCACCAAATATTTAAATTTAATATAGGATTAAGTTAATTGATGATTACACAAACTAGCCATATGTAAGGAGAAATTTGCGTAACTTTGAGAACAATGATGGATTGGGGTATTTGTACTCTAAATACAAGCGCATAGATCTAAAACACAGAGAATAAAATTTAAAAATAGAAACAATATAGATGCTAATCTGTGTCACAATGTACGGCGAACCAAAAGATTTCTTAGTGAATACTCTAAGAGGAATACATGCAAACTTATAGCATTTTGAAAAAATGGGAATTTCAAGTAAATAAATAGTTGTAGTCATTTTTTAAGATGGTATCATGAAAATGAAAGAGGAAATGGTGGATTACTTTTCTGAACTAGACATCTTACAAAATAGAGAGTTAGCGCTTGTAAGAAGAAGATAAATTATTAAACAGCAAATTGATTTTTTAAAGAGAGAGAAAAAGTAATCAGTCTTAGACCACAACGATGGACTTCCAAACACAATTCCTAAATAAATAGCCCTTCTTTATTAAGATTTTATTAAATTTAAAGGCTAGAAAGGAGATTTGCCTACTTTTTCAGTTTTTAAACACTTGAATGCTAAAAAGTTATCTTCACACCTATGGTTTTTTGAAGGCTTTTGTCGTTAATTCTAGCCTAAATATTGTGCTTTAGTTGATGTTGGAACAATAGTATTTTATTTATTAATTGTTTCTTTTTATTTTATTTAGATTTATTTTTATTTTATATACAGCCTGATCAACTTGGTCTAGTTAATATGTTTAAGGCTCTTGAAGCAGATATCAGTATTGGTGGTGTATGCGGATTTATGGGTTTAAAATCTCCTAAAGAAAATGAATAAGACGAATCATAGAGATAATAATTAAATAATAAGATAGATAATTTAAAAAACGAGCTAAAATAAGATCATCCATGGATAAAAGAAGATGAACAAAAAGAATCAGATCAAAAAAAGGCAAACGAATTATTAAGGGAATAATAGACAACACATGAGAATAAATTTATAGCTTCAAATGTATAGTAAGTTGAATAGGCTTCAAAAAGAGAAAAAGAAGTTGACTGCAATTTAATGATTATATTCAATGTTTTCTTCCTAATTGGACTATTAATTTCAGCTATTTATAACGGCTGTTTATACATTATAAATAAATTATTTTAGCTAATTGCTTATATATTCAGATTCTTTTTAAATCTTGCATCTCTTCCTCAAGCTTAGAATTATGAATATACCACTGCACATATGATAGATAAGAATTTCGAATCTTGCTTAGGTTTCTTACATGTCCTGCCAGGTGCTTGGTCTGCTTATAGGTAATATTGATTCATCACTTACCATTTTTAAGCTAAGTAGATATTTTAATTAATAAATAGATACAAAGCCTTGAATCTTACTAAGGAGCATAGAGAAAACCTTATCTAAAAGAGATATCTCAAATAAATTTTAAATAAAAATTTATTATCAAATACGATTCAAGAGCTTAACATGTTTTTGGCTGAAGATAGAATTTTGTGTTTAGGTATTTTTTGCCAAGTAGAATCAAGTTACAAGTAATTTATTTGCTTTCTTTCTTTCTTTTCTTATTTGGCTATTTTAATTAATTTGTTTTTTATTAAATTAATTATTTATTATTAAATAAAAATAGATTGAAGTTTATTCCTGATGCTAAGGCATTCACTGACCCAGTAGACACATTTGAGGACTTTTTAAATTAAAGAAGAAGATGGATCAATAGTTCTTGGTTTGCTTTGGAATATGTACTTTAGAATTATGAATATCATATAGAAGAGAGTAGCCACTCATTCATAATGAAGAATTTTATTTTCCCAATGAATATGTTATTTGCTAAAATTGGAAAATTTAACACTTATTTCATTCCTGCCTTTTATTTATTTGTTGCCATATTGTGTAGTTTCTAATTTTTGAAACCAACTACAACAATTGCCTACAAGTAAATCAATAATTTAGCTTAATTCTAAGATAACTCTAATATCTCCTGCCACTAAAATGATGATGATAATTTGAATATATGCTCAAATACTTTTACTGGAAATACTTGCTATATCCAATGTAATAACTATTAAGTACCAAAGTAAAATAAATTAAATTTTTAACATATAATTTCTTCTTTTTTCAATTTATTTAAAGAAAAAGAAAGAAAGAAATTCATTTTTAATCTAATTTCTAGAATCATTTTAATTTACAATTTTTTATAAATTAATAAATAAATAAGTATCTTCTTTGCTTTTCTTAATTTTATACCTGCTATTTTTGTAGTGCTAATAATCATGATTTTATTTGCCAGTTTGACATTTAAGCCAAAGGTTGTAGAAATCACCCCTAAAGAAGAAGATGAATACAATTAACTAAATAAAATGAAACAAGATGGATAGCCATTTAACACTTAATAGAAAAAGAGAAATAAAGAGCTATAAAATAAAGTAAATAAATAAATAATTAATTAAATAGGTATCAAATATTTATTTATTAATTAATTAAAAACAAAAAATAGTATTCTTAGAAATTCTAGAATGAAGTCTTCAAAACATTAGCCTCATTAATATCATTAATAGTAAGAAATTAATTTTTAAAATAATTTATTTTAAGCTAACAAATTTTATGAATAAATGAATAGAGCTGCTTTATATTTATCATAGTTATGGCTACTATCATCTTAAATCTACTTGATTAAACTTATTTGATTCATATTGGAGTTTAAAAATTAAGTTCAGGCTTTAAAATATATATGTTAACTATGATTGGTCTTAACTATGGTAGCTTCGCTATTAGTTTAGTTATTCACTTTTTCTTTTAACCTTTCATTGCTTGGAATATATTTATCTCCTTCATGTCATATTGGATATATTCACCAATTTACAATCACATCTTATTGATATTTTCTTTCTGTAACATTGATGACGTCACTTGGGGAACTAAGGGACTTACAGATAGTAAATAAAATGAAAAATAAAAGAGTGAAAAGATCAAATTTGTAGGCAGCTGGATATTTTGGAATGCATTCTTGTTAACCGTTTTGTTAACAGCTAACTCTATCTCATCAAATACACCTTATGTTATCATGATTTTAGGAGGATTTGGCACAATTTACTCCTTTATAAAAACTTTCCGTAATAATTATCAAATTCTACTTAAATAATTTTTTTATATTTATTTATTTAATACAAAAACAGTTGGCATACTTCATTATCTTAAATACTTCTTAATAGATAATATATTTATTTGCTGTAAATTAAGAAAGAACAGAAGTATTTATAGTTCAATTACTGACTAAATTAATCATTTCTTTGACAATGCTAGAAGATAATAGATCATATCTAGTTACCACCCTGTACAACAAGTTGAAGATTATTTAGAAAATAGTAGAGTAAATTAACTAGATTTAAGTGACTCTTTATAAAACTTAGATAGGAATGACACCTAGTATAACATCAATTAAGTTCCTTCCTTAAATAATATATAAAGTAGTTCCTAATAAGAAAGTGATAATCTCCTTTTCAATTAATAAAAATAAAAGAATGCCACAACACTAGAACCAATTATCGAATAAGATGACCATCATAAAGAAATGGAAATACCTTCGCATAAAAAGAATATGTTCATATAATCAAAAGAAATAAACATAGAAATGGATTAAATTGGATTAAATAAATTATAAAGCGGTAGTGCTGGTGGTTAATTATAATATTAATTATCAAACGAATATTTAAATTCACCATAATAAAATAAAGATACTGATGAAAAGAAAAATATATAAATTCCATAATAGAGTATTGTAAAATCAAGTAAAAAATGATTCATTAATTGATTATAAAGACATTTATGATCAATTCTTAAGCAAACTATTAAAATCTGACATTAAATTAAATGAATGTTAGTTAGTTAGTTCATTCAATTTTATTTTTTAAATTAACTTTAATTATTAATTAATTTCTGATGTGTAAATAAATATTCTTTTAATATTTTATTCATATTAATCTTCTGCTACTTACCTTGATATTTATCTTCTACCTTTTGATTTATTTATTTATTATCTTAGCTTCAAAAAACTAACTTACCAAAGAATAAAATACCAACTACAAAATTATTTTTGAGTATTTTTTATTAATTAATTTTTATACATTGACGGTTTTAATTGGAAATAAATTATATTTAAACGATTTCAATATTATATACTATAAATTAAAAATGATATTTTATATTAGAATACAATCTATAATTAATTATTTTATTTATTTATTTATTTATTTATTTTATCCTTTAATTTAGATTGTTAAAAATGGAGTTAGGAAAAGATAAACTAAACTAAAATTATTTTAAAATTATTCCTTTAGAACTATGAAATCAATTTAAAAATAAGATGGTATTAAAGAATAAATTCATATTGATTAAATTACAATTATCAAAGATAATCTTAAGCTATTTTTAAAAATAATAAATCATTTTAAAGTTTATTCCTTTAAAGAATGTATAATTTCTATGGTTAAATAATACAAAATTTAACAGTTTTAATATTTTTTATTCAAACGGTTTAAAATATTAATTTTAATTAATTTATACTGCTTAAGATTATATACTTATAACAACAATATATTGTAAATACTGTTAATTCTTATTAAATTAAAATAGAAAATATAAGTCAAAGCAAATTTAATTTCTTGGATGTAAGACAAAAAGAATTTGATAAAATTAAAATGTGAATTAATTGTTAATCTAAATACACGCTAGTAAACTGATATAGTATAAATTAAGCTAGCTAGATAGATACATAGATAAATAAATAAATATTCATCAGACTTGAAAAAAATCTATCTATTGAAAATATATAAAAAATATAAAATGTTTAATATAATTACAGTATTTACTAAATATTTGCTATTTCTATTGTTATTAGAAATTAATTTAATAAAAATAATCTTACTTTATTTATTTTATAGTAAATCTACCTTAAAGTTAATAAATGATATATATTATTATTTTTGTAAAATTCATATTCAAACAAACTAAAAATTTTCTAATCAATTTTATTTTTTTAAAAAAGATTCTTATAAATTAATTAAAAAAAGATTTTTATTTAAAGTAGATTTTTTTAGAATAAATTTTAAAATTTGGGAATTTGTTTTTATAATTTTAATCCATTCTAGCTTTTATTATTTTTTATGTTTTTGAGTAGCATGAGCTTTGCAGAATTATTTATACATTCATGTACTTGTTTGTTTGCTTGCTTTGAATCTTAAAATCAAAATAGAATTTTAATCAATAAATAGATAGAATAAAATGCATTTCCCAGCAAAAAATGTATTCATATTTTAATGAATTTATGGCGAAATAGAAAATGATAAATATTTATTTATATTTTGCTTGCTTTCTTTGATGGACGGACTTAATGGAATTTTACTTTAGCTATTGATATTTGTTTGATAAAAAGATTAATAAATATTATTTATTATTGCAATAAAAACTGAAACTTGGAAATTCTGTAACAAATAAATAAATAAATCAATCAATCAATCAATTAATATCAATAAAAATCAATAGTTAAAGCAAAATGTCTGATACTGAAAACCAACCCGAAGATTAGCAATTATATGAATAAGAAGAGCAGGATGATGATGAAGGTGTAGTTATAGAAAATCATTCAGCTCAGAACTCTTCCCAGCATTAAAAGTATTTTCATCACATAAAAATTGACCAGATTAATTGAGTTTTGTTTTAAAAATAATAGCAATTCTTAAGAAGAAAATAGGCGCTACCAAGAACATCTTGAAGAAAAAGATGAAGAGAATAATATAGAAGATTTTATTCCTGATATTGATTAAAATGAAGAATAAGAAGAGAAAGTTGTTAGAGCTTAGAATTAACCCGTGAAATCTCTTACTTCTTTCGGTAGTTAAAAGTTGAAGCAATAAGCAAGCAATCCAAGTTAAAACGATTAAGCCAAAGAAGTTTAAAGATAACCTAGTGCTTAAGAGGAGATGCAAAGCAGTTAGCAACAAGGGATATAGCAAAGCTAGCAAATTTAGAGATAAACATCCAACCATTAACAGAAATTATAGGAAGAATAGTAAAATTACTAACAATAGTAATAAAAGCAATAGATTTAAAGATCTTAGTCATAGTAAGACTAAATATTGTTCTCTTAATTTTTGAATGAAATTTTAGATTAATACAGAACTGTTTAACGCGCTTTTAAAGCTATTGACAGACACAATAAAGGATTTATTGAATTGAATGACTTAGCAATCGAGATAGCTGCACGTTTCGGAATTGAAAATGAATCTTAATAAAAGGAAATTTTTGTAAAACTTGGTCATGGCAACTCTCGTATAAACCGCGAGCTATTTGAAGAGGCATTCCATGACATTGTTTAAGATAGATAGATTCAGTAGCAACAGTTATTTTCATCTATGAATGTTGTTACATAGAGCTATGATCCTACACATTCTCCTTTCAAGGACAAGCAAGAAAGAGAAGAAATTATAAATATTTTTGCTAGCAATAAGAATGTGAATTTAGATGAAGCAAATAAAGTAGAGCACTTTACTGAAGACAGTATGTATGCTCCAGTAATTCGTCGTCTTCGTTAGCAACCAAATTTTAATGAATTTGTTCGTTCCTATAATAACCTTTAATTCCCTAAGCTTAATTAATAAAAACAAAAAGGAGAAGTTTCATATTAGCCTTTTTCATAGTTGCACTCTCTTCCATTTAATGCAAACGCCGCATCTATTTCACAGCAACAATTTTTAATGAGACATGAATTATTCTAAAATACTTCTTCATCTCGCAATTACAGAGGAGCTTAGAGTCTCTTAGATGAATACAGACAGTCTGCCCCACAAAATTAAAATTTTGCTCAAAACAGCGGAAGTCCCCTAAGATAGCTAAAAATCTCTACTCATACATTCTCTCCAAACAGGTATTATAAGATTTTAGATAGTCCTAAAGAGTTTGCCTTTGAAAGAAAGTTTAACAGCAACAACAATAATTATCAAACTTTAGGGTAAGCCCCTCAAAACCCATAGATTAGAGTAAATCCTGGCGGTAGACGCTTCTTGAGTCCTCAATATGCACGTAGACCCAACTAAACATTCTTAGGATTTGAATTTGGAACATAAAACTATTAATCCTAACTATTTGGAAACTAAATGAAATAGAGTTAAGGAAATTTCATGTATAAACCAAAAAGAAATAATTTGAGCAACTCGAAGTTATTCGCTTCATAAGGTAATTTATAATAGAAAATACAAACAAACCAAATAAAATTACAAACAAAAAATTTAGAAATATTCTTAATAATTGCATATTCAATTTTTGCAAAATCTTATTTCTTTAATCTAGAAAATAACAATCAATAATTTTCCAGCTAAACAAACAAAAAGCAAAGAACAAAAGAAAGAAAGATCAGCGAAAATAAAATTTATTGCAAAATAAACAAAATTTTTTGAAATAAATAAATAGATAAATAAGATAGATAGATCAATAAATCTATTCAATATTCTTTAGCTTTTATTTATCAAGCAAATCAATTTTATTTTTTTTAATAAAAATATTATCCTGTTCTGATAAAAATAAACAAAAAGAAATAATTTAATCATTCGAATCTTAAATCTGATTGAACCACCATTTTAAGCTGACAAATTTTTAAAACCTATAAACTATTTAGAATAAAAAAGTATTTAAAAAAACGAGATGAAAAAAGAAACAAAAAATTCATTAAAAAATTAATTTAGTATTAAGCACTTTTATTTATGAGATTTAAATAAAAAAAATAAACAAATTAAAAATCAAACAAACTATTTTAAATTTTCAAATTTCATTTAAATTGAGAATTAGAAAAATTCTAAATAAGTTTAAAAGTATATTTTGAGAAAAAATCTAGTTGATTTGAAATTTAATAAAATAAAATATTAAATATATCATCAAAAATAAATAAATAAATAATGAGAAATTAATTAAGTTTTTTATTAGCTTATTACACAATTTAACTTTGATTATTTTTGTTATAAAAAAAATATTTTTTTAATATATTTGTTTAATAAAATAAATTTATAGAAATCAATTTAAATAAAGACACAGATTTCCTTCATAGAAGTACTTATCTAGCTTCTCCCAAACAATCAGCATAAACTTATGGAAGCGGAAATCCTCTCTTCTAGAGCTTGAGTTTTGGAGGCAATATGCAATAATATAATAATAACATATTTAGCGGAATAGATAACCCCTTAAATCAGAATGCTATGTCTTAGAGTGCTTATGCAGGATAAAGGATTGATTTGAGATTATCACCAAACTAAAATCGTTTAGGCAAGCTAAAAAGAAATGTTAACTTGGGATTGGAAAACATTTCATAATTAAATAGACAAAATAGACTTGATGTTCCAAGCAATTTGAATTAGACAACCAGTTTTAATAGTGCTCCTAGAAATATTAAAGATCAACTTAATTAATATCTTTCATAATTAGGCTCAAGTAATTACAGTATCAATACTAAGGCCTAACCCTCTCCATAACGTTACAGACCTAACAATTCTAAAAACTCCAAAACAACAGCTGCTTATCCTCTTGATGACGAAACTGATAGATTTGGTGACATATTATCTCGTCTTGGAGGCACAGGATAAGGAAGATCCAATAATAGATCTCTAGAGAGAAGAAGAAATAATAGAAATTTTAATCTTGACATATTGGGAGGAACAATGAGCGGAGGAGCTAATGCTAGTCCTTTCAAAAAATCCTAAAGTCCTACACAATTTAATTTATCTCCTTCAGGTCCAAAAGGTGGTGTTGTTGGTTAAATGTAGCGTGTTAAACAAATTTAAGCTTCCCTCAGAGCTTTACCTAACAAGTAAAAAGTGAAATTCTCAAGACCTTCTAATTCTAAAAATAATAATTACTACAATTGAAATAAATGATTGATTGATAATTTAACTAACTAACAACCAAACCAACAAACTAACTAACTAACTATTTTTGTAAAGAATAAATAGTCTAGTAAGTTTTTAAAATAACCAATAAATTTACTTATATATTTTCCCAAATAATTATAGAAATTCAGTAATATTTTTTAAATTTAATTTATTTACAGTGTGTTTTGATTAATTCTATTTTGTTCAGACTTATTTCCTTTAAATTTAGAGAAAATATTTTTACAATAAAAATTGTATGCTTTTTACTCAATCAAATCTGTGATGAAAATAATAAATTGAAATTAAAAATTTTATATTAATAAAATAATCTAAAACTTAAAAATAAATTGCTAAATATCAAAAATAGAAGTATAATAAAAATCAAAATTGTAAAAATAAAGTAAATAATTTTATAATTATTTCGTTTTCATACCAATTACAAAACTTTTTATGAATTGTATTTAAACAAATGCTAGTTATGTTTACATCTTCAAATATTATAAATTTAATTCATTATTTTCGAGAATAAAATTTGTCAAAATAAAGTTAATGAAAATAAATAAATAAATCTTTTTATTAACATTAATTACAAAAATAATTTTTATCTGTTTAAATATATTCATTCTTTTTATGCTTATTTATCTCATAAATTATAAATTTAATTATATTCAAAAACAAAAACTGTCAAAATATATAATCATATCTTATTATTTACTTCATTTTTGAATAAAAATTAATTTTTATAGGTTTAAGTATATTCTTTTTAACTAATATATCTTTATAAATAAAACAAAAATATATTTAATTATTATTCCAAAAACAAATATTATTAATATAAGATATTATATTTTTTTATTTACTTCATTTTCATTTCAATAAATAAAATACTTTTTTATCTATTCAAAGATATTCATGCTTGTTATAATTATACTTCCATTTTATTATTTTTAATAACAAAAATTGTCAAAATAAAGATAATAATAATAAATTATATATTTTATTTATTTGATTTTCATTTAAAATTCAAAACAGCTTTTATTAATTCTATTAGATAAATTAGGTTTTTAGTTGAGCAAGATAAATGATTGAAAAAACATATAGAAATTGTAATAAAATTAAAAAAATATATAACTGAATGAAAGTAAAATGTTTAAGTAATTGATTTTAAAAGATATAATAAATATTTAGGAAAATTACTGATTAATATTTAGGAAATAAACTTAATTTAATAATTTATTTATTTATTTATAAAAATCCTTAAAAATTTAAAATAAACTAATTTAGTTGAGTTATTCTTCCAATCAACTAGACAGGCAATTAGTTGATTAGGCATTTATTTAGGTATTCATTTTATGAATTAAGGTATGTATTTATTTATTTATTATAAAATTTATTAGCAGGAAAATTTGTAGATTTAAATTAATTTTCATTTTTGTATATTCTAAAATTTGGATTTAAGACCGATTACTTTATTTATATATCAATTTTAAAATTCTTCAGGGCTTTCCATATCTTCTTTTTCAAGAGAGTCAATAGCCTACTCAAACTCAATAAATGTATTGAATTCCTGCAAATTAAATATGCGGGATATCTTTTTAAATACTCTATTGGCGATAGTGCATTCTAGCAATTTGTCGCTTAAGACACTTACTGCATCTATCTTATGCTATACGTTAAGCATTTGGCATATTTATTATTCAAATTAATCATTTTATGAACTCTTCAAATGCATGTACTCTTCCATGATCTATTTTAGCCATTTCCAACTTTACTTTAGGGTAGGTAAATTATTTCCGTTTGGATTGTTTTTAGCAAAGAAATCTTTAGGATGACATGCTACTACCATTTGGATTATACAGTCAGTGAATTTGGTTAGGTTTTTATTTATATCTTTCATTTCTGCAATTATTCTAGGAAGAGTTTCTATTTATTCATGCCTCAAAATACCACATATCTCCCAGACCACTCTCTTCTCATTTAAATCTTTCTCTGAACTATTTCTGCTGATTGGCTAGTTTTGAATATAAGGTAACTTCTTATTCTATAAATTAAATTCGCTTGTATTATAAGTGTTATTAAGTTAGTTCTATAAGTAACTATTTTGAATTGGATCATTCATAAAATTGTAATTATTTTCATTATTATTGCTGTTAATAGAAACACCTTGATAATTTAAAATATTTGGTGTGGACATAGCATTTGGCTATTTTGACAAGGTATTTTTTACTGTATTTTAATTGTTAATTTAATTTTAATATACATTAAAATTAGGATTTTGTATACTGTTTTGATTAATACTATTGAAATTGTTGGCATTTGGGAACATTTGTTGATATTACTTTAATTTATTTTTAAGCTCTTAGATTTGAATATGGCTCTTATAGTGTATGTCTTGAATTTTCAGGTTTAGCTTAGACTCATATTCTTTATTTAAATCAAACTTAAGTTGCTCAAATTTACGGGAAGTCTCTGATCCTCTTTGCTCCAAAAGGTTATTGAGTTCATCGATCTTTTATGATGAAGAGTCTTTTTCTTATAATAAAATCTTGATATCCTCAAGTTGCTATGAATTTATCTTGCTTAATTCCTCATTTTCTTGTCTCAGTATTTCGAGTTTATAGTTTAGCTCGTGAACTTTAGATTGATAGTCGTAGTTTTCTGATTGGAGCTTATGACTTTGCATTAATTTTCTGTTTTACAGTGAAAGAATTTCGATTTCGTTAGTCATTCTATACTTTAGATCTTTTTAATCTTGCACTATTCTATGACTCTCTTAGATTAAGCTGCGATTTTCTTCATTTAAAATTTTATTGTCCTTACGCAGTTTGTCAATAATCTCATTAAGATTATCGACTTACCTGTAGAGTTCATCTTCAATAGGATTTAATTTAGATATTTATTCGTTATTTTTCTTATCATAAAATCTCCTTTTAATGTCCTCCACTTCTTTATCGTGGCTATACTTTAAAGCGCTGTATATTTCAATATCATCCTAAGCATTATTTTTAACATCATTTTCTATATTAGCTCTCTTTCTTTCAGGAACACTTATTTCCATATTTTCTTATTGCAACTCGTATTGTTGCTCTTCCTACTCATAATAAACTTATTATTCTTCTTATTCTTTTTAATTATCTTAAATATCGCAAATTTAAATTTAAGAAGTTGAATTTTGATTGCTTTGTAGAGAGTCACGAACTTACTATCTTAAACCTACATTTTCTTTTTTTAAATTAATGACATGATCTTATTGTTTTTCTAGTGCTTGCTAAAGTTGCACAGTAAAGTTCTTCATTTATTCTAGCATCTAGTCTTTCTCTTTAAGTTTTTCTTGATATTCCTAATACTTCTAATCAGAGTTAAGATCATAATTTTCAGACTGTTTCTTAATTTATTTGTTGTTATTTAATAAATTTGGCTATAACTATCTATCATAATCCTAATCTTAATCATTATCTACTCCTACTTTATTGCTCAGCTTTCGATTAAAATTCTTGTTTTATTCAAAGTTATTTTGATATGGTTCCCCTTCATCTTGTCTTTTCCTTCCTCCAAAGTCTTAATTTTAAATATTTCTTTCTTACTTCTAAAAAGGATTGTCTGAAAACTGCATATTTTATTGTTTTTGAGCTGGTTAATAAGGAACATATTTTATTGACTAAACAGGCTTGACATTATCAATAACGTTTTATTGCTGTTATTGTTCTAGAACAGCAAGAGAATCATTACTTCTTTTTTAAAGCAACCTGTGTTTTTGTTAATAAGAATTATAATTTTAAAGTCCGCTATTTGTGCTTTCTTTTAAGTTTTTATCAGGAGAACTTCCTTTAGAATAATCGTAAGATTAATCTTTACTGTCGAGAAACTGTTGATTACCTTCTTCAATAATTAGCTCCTCTAAATTGCATTCTTTGATTTAGCTTATTTAAACATCTTCATTTTGATTTTCTATATCTTCAAATGATTTTCTATCGTAACTTCTTTATCCTTTTCCTTACTGTACTTAATTGCGAAATTCGTCTCCAAATTAAGGCAATTCTTGCTAATCAGGTGAAACCATTTATTTTTAATTTCTATTATAATTGCTATTCTATCTACTCCTAGGTTCTCCTTAGTTTATTTATTCTTTTACTAATTGCTACTACTACTACTACTACTGCAAAAGATTTACTTATTCTTCAATTGAGCCCTGACCACTGTTTCTACTTTACTATCTTAATGGTCTTTATTGTTATTGTTTGAAAACCTCATCAACAACCTCTATGTTATCAAACTGCTACTGCTGACCCTCAAATTCAGTGTCTTCTGCTTGCTCATTTTGAGTTTGGCTAATTAATTCGTCAGGTTAGTATGTCAAATTATCATCTCCTTCATAAGAAATTTAAACTTCCTTTTCAGGAGAGGGACTTAACTAATTATATAAATCGAGCTAGTTGTTTTAATTTCGTATCAACTAATCTTTAAAGTAAGAATCTGCTTCCAACTACTACTGCTACTATTAAAGTAAGTTGTGTGAATTTTATCTTAAATATTACTACTGTAGATTGTTATCATTATTCAAAATTTCCTTGTAATCTGAAGGATTTTCCTCTTAATGCTAAGATATTTCATCCCTACTTCCCTTACTCCTAATTCTTCTGTCGAATTAATCCATTTCAATATAATTAGTTTGTGAACTAGCTAGCTGATAGATAAAATTAACCTCTCTTTCTAATTCTTACTTAAAAATAATTGTTTAAATTTTTTTTAGTTATTAAATTATAAGAAGCTTTTTTTATTGACTGTATTTATTAATGTAATACTTAAGATTTTAGAACTAAGCAATCTACTTAAAAAGCAATTAACTCAGCACAAGATAAATTGATTCAATATGCTAAAGCAATAGTAATTAAATCAATAAGTTTTAAGTTCATTAATTGATAAATGACCAAATAAATTAATAAAACACAAAAAACTTTTAAATTCAAAATACAACACAGAAAATTGGATTTAAATCCAAGCATAAATTTTAAAGAAATATATTTATTTATTAATTTATTTATTCATTCATTCATCCATTCATTTTTTATTTATTTATATATTTTTAGTGTTTTTTATTTAGATGGATCTTTTAAATGATCAGCATAATTTTCAATTTATTTATTAATGAATTTTTTCTGTTTGGGAAATTTGAATTTCTATTTTAAACCAAATATTTATTGGTGATAAATTTTATGTTTTTTTTTGTATTTTTTTGCAAAAATATTTTTAAATTCAAAAAAAGACAACAGTAAATAAATGTTCCACCAAATATTTTAACAGTAATTAACTTTAAAGATTTTATTTTAAAATAAAATAAATTTTAATAATTTTAATAAATAATTAATATAAAATTGAACTCTATTTTATTATAAATTAAAGGAAAAATAAAATATTTTAAGACTAAATAAAATTTGTTTGTTTGTTTGAATAAATTTTCATTCATTTCAAGGCATGGAGGTTTCTCAGCTAGTTTTTAACATTAGAAATCTCTTATGAATATTGTCGTATCCTCTCTTCGAGTTCCTGCTTTTAAATTATTATCAAACTGCTTTTTCTTTTGCTTTCTTCGAGTTTCAATAGCTCACTTTCAGCCTAGATTATTTAAATGATTTAATTTGAATAAATTTTACAAAAATTAAATTTATTTTTGTTACTAATTTCTTTTTCTATAACAACTGATTAAGTAGCAAGTCAAGATCTTTTATTCTTTGTGTATTACTTACATATGCATTTTCGTTTACAGATGTTACTCCGATAGGAATATATTATGGCTAGTTTTATAGTTTTTATTTTTCTTCTTCAATATCTTGATAAAAGAGGTAATCATGATTATGATTAGGAGGAATGTTTTGCTTGATATTTTTTGGAGGTGGAGAACTAAATCTATTATTATCTACCTGCTGATTCTAATTTTGTTTATACTAGTTTAAACTTTCTTAATTATGCTACTATTACTTAGAAATTTATTGTTGATTATGACTGTTACTTTCACTTTTATTGCTAGCATAATTTTAAATATTATGATGGGGATGATGCTAATTAGGATTTATATTTTAGTTTTAGCTATAATAGTTACTATTTTATTAATAAGATTATCTTAGCTATTAGCTAGCATATTATTAGTTATGTTCATCAGTATTTCTAGATCTTTAATGTTACTCATGGTGCTATTCTGATTATTTTACTGTTTTTTCATTTTTATCTACTCTACCGTGACTACCTCCATGTATTTATTTAACAGTATTTTAATTTACTGCATATTAAGTCATTAATTCTAATTGCTTTTGCTAAAAGTCTCTCTCTAATTTATGCTATTTTTCTAACATCTAATGTTCTAATAATCTCTATTAATATTCTAACTCACTCTCGTTACGATACTTAGGTGGACTTTGCTATTTAATTGTCTTAGTAACATTTTAAGAAGGCTTCTAAGAATTAAATTGTTTATTTAATTTTTCTGCCTCTTCCAAACGCACTGATAAATAATCATTTCTTTCCTACTATAGCTATTAATTTATTTATTTATTTGTTTATGTGGTAAATTTATATAATTTGAAAAGTAAATTATTTACTTCAAGTTGCTATGAAGTTGCTATCAAATTACTCTTGAGTTCACTTATTTCTAGCTGCAGCTTTTCAATTGTGGTATTGTGATGTTTGTTAGAGACGTAATTAGTTTGCTATTAACTTTATTCTATCTTTTAGTTGTAAATTTGATTCTAGTGAATTACAACTTGATTGTCTGATTTTTCAAGTTTCTGCTTTAAAATTTGTATCTCACTGAATAAACGGAGATTATCTTAGTTGTAATTTTACAACTTTGCTTGCAGCTGTTTATTTTCACTGATTAGATAATTGAATTCAGCTACTTATTCATTTTTTTATCTTTATATGTCATCTTGAGCTTATTTTGATTTACTTAAATTGATACTATTTTCAATAAATAAATAAAAAATCATTTTTAGAAATTCTATTTTTATTAAAATTTACTTTAAATTTTATATTTCAATCCTGTAACTCTCAGATGTAGCTAAAAGTTTACGAATTTCTTCGCTCTTAGAAGAAATTACTGAATTTTTTTCTTATATTTAATTTTATTGATCTTTAATGATTTGTTCTTAATCCCTTACTTGCTACTCGTATTAATTAGAATTATTCATTTCTTAAAGCAACCTAGTTCTTAAATTTTCTAAATCTTGTCTTAAATTATAATTCTTGTTTTATTCTTCCTAGAGTTAAATACTTTTTTATTACATGACCTCACTTTACTGCATACTTTACTATTTATTTAATTTATTAATTTATAAAATGTTTGTGCTTGTTTGTCAAAAATTACTCCTTAATTTTCAAATGTGGGACTTTTAAGAGGAGAGCTAAAAGTATTCATCATCACTTGCTACTGCTATTAAGAAGAGTTAATTTGAAAATCCTAAATTTGCTTCTCGTATTCACTAATAGCCTAGCTTGCTTATTCTAAATAAATTACATTTTATATTTATTACGATAAAACCCTAAGCTTTAAAATAAATTTTATTTACATAACTAGAATTATAAATTCTCTATGGTCAACTTTAGCTATGAGTTTTCTTGTCTGTATTACTAAAAAATAAAATTATTTTTATTTGGATTGCTAAAAAAATAAGTAAATAAATAAATAAATACTCTATTTCTGTTCATTTCAACCATAAGCTTATTATTTGATTCAAATAGTTTCATTTTTAGGATATAGAGCTCATTGCCTTGTAAATTTTGATCTAAAACTGTAGCAATCACCTTAGGATCTACAAAGCTTGTGCTATTTTATAGTGAAGGTAGATTATTATTGGTCTACAAAGGCAAAATAGAATAGCTATCATTCAAACTTTCTCCATTAAGATATTTCTAGTAATACTTTGAGTGTTTTATCAATTCTATATTACCTGGAGAGTCTAGTAAATGCTTTTTTTGATATTCAGCATGTTCATCATCTGTTATTTATTTCATAAGATACTCATAAAATTTGTTGAAAAATATATTCAAAAAATAAGCAGTTTCAAAGATATGAATGGAATCTTTTAAATATAACATGCGAATTTGTTAAATTGATTAATAAATTACATGGATTGTTTTAATTTACTGAAACATTTGCTTGAGAAGTTTCTAGCTAACTCTCATCTTGCTTGATCTATCTAACTAATGATTTGGAATGATCATCCATTATATTGCTTACATTATCTAATTAGCTAGTTAAGCTTTCACTGGCATTCTTTATATGCTTAGCTTTGTCAGAGTTTTTCTAATTTGATTTAATATTCTTCTGTTAGCCATCGAAATAATGTTTCTATGGACGATTCTAATTCTAGTCAGAAGACTCATCTAATTGATAATTTGATTCGCTTTCTTAATACTATTACAATCCAGCATTTCTTGGTGAAGTTTTGTATTCAATAAATTATTAAGGTTAATTATATCTCTTCTACTAAATGTTTTATTTATATTCCTAATTTTTTTCTTAACTCATTTGCTTGTACTATTATTAATATTGCTCATCATTATCTAGTTCATCATATTATTTTTTATGTCCATCATTTATTATCTATTCATCATAATGGTCCTCTTCTGTTTGCTCTCTAATATGACTTTCTTGAATTTAATATTGTTTAAAATTAGCTTTTTAAGGTTGCTCATGCTAAATTTAATTTTAAATTTCCTGCATTTTGCCTTAATAATTTATAACAGCCTAATTAATTCCTTCCATTTATTATCTGGCACTGTTTTATAAGTTATAAGCTTAGTCTTCATTATTATCATCATCACCTTATTCGTGCTCTCCTTATTCATCGTACTCTTCATCATGGTGGTCATTCTCATCAATATCCTATTGTTGCTACTCATTCTAATCGTGATAGTATTCATCGTTTATCTCTATGGGACCAATTTCTTGATTGTCTTGCATATAATCTTGATTAACTAAAATATTTTCTTGATGGTTTGGATTGTTGCTCATTATAAATAATTTAAATTAAGATGCAAAAATTTGACTGATTCTTTTCTAAGATTTGTCAATTTGTGATAAATTTTATTGTTTGCTTAAAAAAAATTATAATTAATTACGCTTATATTGTAAAAAAACAAACAATTAATATTAAGCATTAAATAAATTAAACAAGTTAACTTGCTGATTTCAAATAAACTAGATCTAAATTAGATTTATTTATTTATTTATTAATTTAAGTTAATATTCAAAATTAATTAGTTATTTATTTTAAAAAATAAAAACTAAATATTTTAAAATAAAACAATAAAAATAAATAGCTTTTTTGTGTAAATTTTATAAAAATAAATTTTATTTATTTGTTCTAAAATACATAGAAGCAATTCAGTTTAAATTATTTTAAAAGATTGTTTAATTAATTAATTTTGTAAAACTTTGTATATTTTTTAATTGAAATAGTTGCAAATGAGTAGCATTACAGCAGCAAGTAACATGAAATTTAACAGTGAAAATTATTTGCCATTAAGCTTCATATAGTTAATATGAAAGAGTTTATTTAAAAGTAACTAAAATACTTTAGCTATTTGAGTAATAAGCTTAAAATATTTTGGTTCTTTGGAATTATTTAGTTACTATAAAGCTATTTTAATCAGTTCCATAAAACAAGAGGAGAAGTAGTTTCAACAAATTCTCCCTTTTTGGATTTTTCGATGTGCTCCTTTTCAAGTTGAATAAACTTGGCTTGTTAATCTCTAAGGAAAATTTCAGGTCTGTAAATCAATCTGAAGGGTCTACCAATATTAGCAAAAGATAAAGTAACCTTATCAGTAGGGTGGATATTAGACCATACTCCGTTGACAGCACCCTGTACAATTTTTTTAATAAAATATGAGTTATGAAATCTCATCTAAATAAGATATTAAATATATTCATTCGAAAGTTCTTTTGGTTTTATTCTAACAATATTTTTATCATAGAATCAATCAAATACTTTCTTATATAAAATAGTATTTGTTTGTTTCTACTAAATAATAGAAATAAATACTTTATCAGTAATATTTATAAATTAAATCACTGAATCTAAATCAAACCATTGACAATGAATTATTTTCTTAAATTAAGCTAAAATATTAATATCATCTAATTCTATTTTTATTTATTTTGGTTTGATATCAATACTTATTATATATAATCAACCATTAAAGCAATTCTGTTGTTTAATAATTCATTTTGCAAAATATTCTCCTTTGATAGAATTGCTAAATATAACTTTATTCCCTATTGCTAAATCCTTAAAACTTTTCCTTAAATTCTTCATATGTTCATCCATTAATTATAATAGGATACAATAAATCTAATTAATTAATATTTTTATAATTTTTTAGCTTTTTACCTTAGCAAGATACCAAGCGGGGTAGGTAAATAATAAAGCAGGAATAACCCATGAAGCCTTAATATGTCTCAAGGTTCTGCTTCTTTGCTTAGCGTCTTATAAGCTTAAAAAGTTAAAATAAGATTTAAAATAGAATTTATAAAAACAAAAGAATAGCTTAATTAATTGAGAAATTAATATTTGCAATGTGGTATTTTATAAAAGTAAAAAAATGATGCTTTCCAAAGGTTATAAATTTTTTAGAATCAAATTTCATAAATATTTACAGAGCGTAGTTGATGACTTTTTGAACAGATTCTTGAGGAGTCAAGTTCTTTCTATTTGATAATAGAACATTTTCAAATTAGTGAGTCATTTTATAACAATTTGCCTTTGCTTCTATTTATTACTTGATAAATACTAAGATTTGAATTATATATCTAAAAATTATCAAGTAAGAAATGCATCAATAAAACAAGCTTTTATTTTTTTCTCCTTTTAAGATTGATTCTTTTCAATATCAATAATATGATGTATGTATATGTATATTTTATTATTTATTCATTCACTTAATAATAAAAATAGTATCTCATTCATTCTAAATATCATTCTAATATCTTGCTCTACAATATTTCTTGTTTACTTTCATTCTTTTTACAAATGAAGCTATATTCATTTTATACATTCTTAATTTATTTATAAACTCCTTATCAAACTCTTATCATTATTTCTAAATAAGATTTTTTTCTCTCAACAAAGAACGTAAAAATATTATTTTATTTAATCTTTATTTAACTCTAGCTAAATTTTGCTGAATTTTTTTTTTCAATAGAAAATTTAATTTAAAAAAATAATTTTTTTTTTAATTTGACTAAAGAATAAAATATAATTAATTAATTATTTCAAAATCCTAAATTTTTATTGAAAGATATTTATTTATTTAATTTAATATTTAAATACATTTTACAACTATTTTAGATAAAATATTGCAGAGTAAAATATGATTTGGAATTCAAAGAGTTATATATATAATAAATAAAATTTGCTTTAATTATCAAAAATTATGAAAATAATTTGAGCACTATGATTTTAATTATTTTTACACAAAATATAAAACCTTATTGGTTTATTTCTGAAAATGGCATGCTTTGTGATCGATTGAACTTAAATTTATTTCTAATTTATATTATTATAAGTAGCAAAAATTAATTTTAAGCTAATCAAAAATATATTTACAAAATAAATGAATAATAAATGAATTGATAAAAATTAATATTAGAAATTTAATTATTTTTAAAACATTTAACCCAATAATTAACGAATTTTGAAAGAAGTCTAAAATTTGATAAAAAAAGTAAGTAAATTTGTTGTAAATTTTATTTTTGCAGTATAAAAATATTTTTTTTAATTTGAGAAATAAATAAATTATAAAAAGAAAATAAATATTTTTATATATTATAAAAACTAATAAATAAAATTTTTGGCTCTTTTATTACATAATTTTGCTTTTTATTTTAGATAAACAGTTTTTAACAAAAATTGAATGTACTGATGAAAAAAATTTCATTAAACAAACAATTTTAAAAAAATTGATATTACAAAAAGCATATAAAAATAATACATTTAAACAAATATTTTTGTAAGATATTAATTGAAGTTTTGCAAAGTATTTTTAATATCTTACATTGAAATGCTTTATAACAGATAATTAATAATTTGATTTGAGTTAAAAACCAAATTACTCATTATAAAAAGTAAGTACTTTACCACACCTTTACATATATCTCTAAGCTTTATGCTTAATATTCATTTAAAAAATTAAATAAAATGAATGGATATTTTATGATTAATTTAAATATATTTATAATAAAAAACAATAGATTGTTAATATGTTTTGTAAATCAAATATCGTAATTTGTAAGCGCTTCTTAAATTAGCTGAAATGGATTATAAAGCAAAACAAAACAAGAAAATTTGTGAATAAATAATCAAACAAGCGAATAAATTTAATAAAATTTTAAAAATTGATATAAATTTATAAATAAATATTTTTTAAAATAAGAAATGAATAATACAATTTTAAATATGTTTTTGGTTAGTTAGTTAGTTAGTTATTTATTTATTTATTAATTAATTTGAGAGGAGTTAGGAGTAAATTAAACAAGAAATTATTTATTTATTTATAGTTATTGATTACCAATTAGAGGCAAAAACAATTTTTTATTTTTTTTCTTAGATTTTTAATTTTGTTTTTAATTTCTTATTGCTTGGTAATAAATTAATAATCTTAATTCTGCCAAGTATCTATCTTTATTAAAAAATCTTATTTTATTTATTTAGCTTTTAACTCATTTAATCAATCAATTTGTTTTTTTTTTCTATTTTATGATTCCCTTAAATAAATTATTACCATTTATTAATTCCTTTTTCTATCGTCAAATTTATTTGTAATAGCTGATTTTCTTAATCAAGCATTTGTGGAGAGTGAAATTGATTCTGAGGATGGAATTCTTTTTACTTGGGGTGAATTTTCATTTTATTTAGGGACACTGAATAGTGAACTAGATTGGTTAAAGGAACTTATATGAATATTTTTAATCGAAGGACTGCCTACACTACTGGGACTGTTTTAGCCACACTTTTGATCAAAATAGACTTTGGTGTTTTTGGTTAGTTTCATATCTTTAAATACTGAATTTAAAATAGTTGAGGAGGTTGGATTTTTTCTATCGTTGTTAATTTAAGCAGAGAGAGGTGGTGTAAGAGTATTTGAAATGCTAGAATGAGATGCTGCCATAGGAGTAGATGAGGCGGATGAAGAATTAGAGTTGGCAGTAAACTAATTATTAATTTAGTTATTTGAGTATTAAGAAAATGAGCTGAATGAAGGAGTAGTTGATACAGTAGAATTTATGCTGTTATTAGGGTTGTTGTAAATCCCATTTTAATTAGTGCTTGGTTTATTAGAATTCAAGCTTTTAGCTTGAGGACTAGAAAATACTTGAGATTTATTAGAATTATTTAAATTTTATTTAAATGCAGAGTAAAATTTGTTAAAAGAGTTAGATTTCTGTCTTGTTTAATTAGAGAATGATGGATATATATTATATTATGAAGAAGTAGAAAAATTTATTTAGTTTATAAAAGAACTAGGATTTTATTATTATTGATATTTACATTAAGGATATTAAAGTGAGAATCCAGCATCAGATAAAGTAGAATAAGATTCTCCTGTTTGGTTCGACACATTGAATTGAACCTTTTTGATTATTCCTGTTAGCGATTAGCTTCTTTTCAGCTAGCCTCTGTTTAAATATAAGCTAGGAGAAGACTAAGCTTGTTTCTCAAGCACAGGAATCGAATTGCTACTAAACTAATAGTCTTTAGTAAAGCTGCTAAAACTCTGTAATTGAAGGTTCATATCTCTATTTGATAAGACGTTTTGAGTTGAAGGCGTATTTGTTGCAGTTGTGTTACTATTAACAGGAGTATTATTTATTAATTGATATTATTACTAAGGATGTATTTTTTACTAGCTTAAGTGTTGATAAGATTACTCGCTGAAATAGTTATTTACATTGTAATTACTTGGAAGGACAGTGAGACTGTTTGAACGTTAGTGAGGTAATTGAATTTGTCTTAAAATATTACTGTTTTAATCGTTAAGTAAATTACTTTGATAATTTAACTGGCTACTTTCTCCATCTAGATTTATATTTTAGAGCTCCATTTTATTTTCTAGAAAAGTATTAAATTTAGGTGTTGTTTTCTTAAGAATGCTTTTTAATAGATGATGTTTTTAAGACTTAACTTCGATAATTAAATTTTCACTTGCAAAGCCAACACTTGAAGTGTTATCATCTTCATCGTCATCACCTATACTGCCTTCGTGACTACAATCGCTTTCAATAGATTGGTCATCATCATCATGATCATCGTGTTCATGCTAGTTTAACTTAGTAAACTGCTTTAACAAATTTTTTCTCATGTTTATTCTTTTTTCTACGGGAGATGATTGTTCAGATTCAACTTCTGACTCGCTCTCGCTGTTGTGCATTTTTTCTATTTTACCTTCAATTTTCAAATTATGGAATTTAGAGCCAAGTTTGGTTTACAATTGCTTGTCAAAATTCATTTCTATCGGCTTAATTGGAACGATGGATGCTCTTTTCCTTAAATCCATGTTAGCAAACTGCAGAATTAATGGTGAAGGAGATGAAGTAGATACTTCAGAATGAGTCTCCTATGTATAATTTAAGTTTGGACTATTAATATCTTTGTTATTGTTGTTTAAAGCTTATACTTATTATATAGTAGATTCTTTATTCTAACCAGTGATAATATTTTAAAAATTAATATCTGATTTTAAATCTTCTAATTTATGGCATCTTAAAGATCTAGTTTATTGGCGTTTCTTCTAGGATAATTCGCGTAGGAATTCATCAATAGATTTGTCAGTTACTTTCATATTTTACTTCAAGGAGCTAGAGTTTGGAGATTAAAATACTTATGTCTCTTGATCAGATTTTTATGAAGGAATTATAGAGCTAAATGAAGAAAAAAGTGATGGCTGTTAAGGTAGCTGTTTTTATACAATAGTTTGTGCTTGCTAGGGAAGACTAGCATAAATAATTTAATTAGAGTAAGATCTCTAATGAAATCCTCTGTAAGTGTTCATAGAAGGATTAGCGATACTCATTTAGTCGCGATTGAGAGGGGAAGATTCCACAAATGAGGAGGCCATTGAATAAAATTGATTTATTTATATATTAAAAAGAGATTTTATTTATCTATAAATTTATTATTGTTTCTGCCTTGAAAGTTACTACGAGGCTTTCAAATATGAATATTCAAAGAAGACTGAATTGAATTGAATTTAATTTAATTATTTATGTTTGAATGTATTTAATTCTTTTTGCTTTTTCTTAATTTGTTTTCTGTATTTTTTTTTTTTTTTGATTAATATATCTCAAATTATTAAATATAAAAATTTATCTTTCTTTTATTTATAAACTGTGGATCTATTATCATGCTTGCTTTTTGCTTGATTATTTGCAAACTAAAAAGTGCTCATTTATTTATATTGTTTTGCATATTTATCATTCTTACAGTTCATATTTCTTTCTTTATTTATTATCATTGATTCATTCATTTTAATTTTCTTACTTATTTCTTTTCTTTATTTCAATTAATAATTTTCTTCTTAGTATTTGCTTACAGTCTCTATTTTAGATATTCTTTATGTAAATTTACTGGCATTTTGATCACCTTCAATTTAAATCACCAATCTTTTTAGATTTATTATCAATTTGACTATTAATTTTCAAATAAGATCAGCTAATTCACCTTACATTTTTTTTTTCTATTAATTTCCAATTGTGAAATTCTATTTATTTTTTTTCAACTAAAGGAAATTATTTTTTTTGCCTGTTATTTGAAATATTAAAATTGTAAGATTTCATTGTTAAAAAATTCTCTATATTAATTTTTAGCTTGAATTAAAATAGTAGTTTTCTGTAGATTGATTTCCTTATATCTTTTTGTTAACCTTATTGCAAAAGCTTTATAAAATCAATTATTAATCAATACCGGCGTCTTCAAAAATAACCAGTGTCGCTACCAAGAAAACAGTAAAAGATTATCAAAAGTTTTTAAAATTTAAATTCTTTAAAAATTCATAAAGGCATTTTGTTTTATTATTTTTTATTCTATGAGTTTACATTTATTTATCTCATTTTTAAAAATAAAAAAACTTAAGCAAAATTTAGTTTAGAATCAAGCAATATTTTTAATTAATGATTATTAAGATATTTCTGCTGAAAAATCTAGCAATCTTTTATCTTGTTTGAATGGTTAGAGTTGGAATTTACTCATTATTAGCATAAAATATTTTATAAATAAACAAAATCCTCTAAAATGACTTGCTTGTTAATTTTTCAACAAAACTGAATAACGATGATTAAATAACTGTTAAAATCTATTTTAATTTATTTGCTAAACTGAGGTCATATTATAAGTAGAAAAGGCTCGTTTATTTGATGGTTAAGTTATCAAATTTGAAGATTCCCCACATAATTTAATCTAAAAAAAAAGGAAATTATATTTTTAACTAGAATAGTATCGAAAGATAAATATTATGGGCTAAATTGATTTATTGAAATAGAAGATACTTTTTTGCCTCAAACTAAATTATTTTGTTCTATAATGATGAATCATAAATTTAATATATGAGGTATTTGATAAAAATGTCAGCCAGTAGAGGCTTGGTAATATAATACATATATAATTCTATAACTATCCAAATTATTGCAAAGCATTATCTACTAAATTTAATAAACAAAAAACATTTTAATTAATTTAATAAATTTTTTTAAATTCTAATTTATTTTAAATTTTTAGGCATTATAATTTTTATAATTAACGTTAGATTCATATTTATATAAACATTTTATTCATTAAAATTAAGCTTCTTAGTTGCTTTAATTCTAATTCAACTGAATACTTAATTTATTTATCTATTAAAACTTCTAATATTTTTTAAAAATATTCATTTATTCAGTCTTAGCTAATTTGGAAAGAGGAGTTTTAGCAGTGGAAAAGACACTGAACTCTATTGTGAGTCAACTTGAGTATTCCTGATGAGCAAAATTTACAAGTGCAGTGACATTCGTCAAACAAACCTCCTTAAGACATATTGACTTCTTATTTAATCTGATTTAATAAAAATACAAATAGATTATTATATATCTCTAAAAGCAAATTTATATAAGTTAGAAAAAAAATTTTTGTTTTATCAATTCATTAGGCATTAATTATTAATTTGATTCAGTAGGTAGTTCTTTTTTTCTATCAATTTTATTTAATTAATTATAAAATTCATATATAAAATCAGGTTTTATTTGAGTTTTTCGTTTTAAACCTAATCTTGAAGTAGATTTTTTCCAATTTTAAAATAAAAAATCTATTCATGCTTTCTTAATTTTTTAGCAAAACTATAAATAAAAAAGCAACTATCAAAGCTATTTTTAATAATACATGTAATTAATCTATATTAACCTTATTTCAGTATTATCTGCTAATTTAGATTTGCAGTATTAATTGGTTAATAATAGTAAAAACTTGATGACAAAATGCATTAAATCCTTTGTATTTTTTAAAGTTGTTTAATTTTGGAAATAAACTATCTCACAATTAATAAGATAAGATAAATACAACTTGAAAATAGATTTTAATTGTCTAAAAATATTAAATTGTAATCATTAATATTTATGTTACATCATTCAAATAATTATTTGATTATTTAAAAAATATTATTTTTTGTAGATTTTAATTAAATTTAATGATTTAAAACTAAACTGATCAAATAAATTATTAATTTGTTAAAATACAGTTTTTTTTTTAATTGATAAAATTCTAGTTTAAAAAAATCTTCCTCATGAACCACATTAATTTATGATAAAAATAGTAATTCAATAATTATGTTGATAAAAAATTTATCTTATTCTACTCTAATAATTTCTTTTTTAATTTAATTTATATTACAGTTTTTGTTATTTTTAACCTGATTTTATTTATCTATTTATTTTCTAAAAATAAAACATGAATTTTAGAGCAATAAAATTAATGAATGATTTTATTTGGTTTCTAAAAATTGTTTTATTTTATATTAAGAGGAGTTCATTTAAATATTGATTGTTAGTTTTAAATTTATAAAATGAAAATATTTTACTAGTGCTTCTTTAGATTGGCATCTGATAGAACAATTTTCTACTGAATGTATACTTCTTGGCTTACAAACATTGCAAGAACATAAGCAAACTCTATCGGTATGTGTTACATAATCTATATTATCATCACTGAATACTTCTAAATTATGTAAGGTTTCTTCAGCAGGATTACCATAAATACGGAATCCTCTTTGTAAATAAATACTGTCTCTTTTATCGCTTAAATAGCCAGTTGTAAATAATTTAGAAGTTTTAGAAATAGGAGTTCCCATTCCATATCCATTATCAAATAAATAGTAAGCATTTCTGAATAATATAGATCTCAGAGTTTAGTTAGGCATATCAACAGTAAAATTATGATGGAAAGTGCATTCATTTACTTCCTTTGCATATTTATCATGGCATTCTTTAGAACATGTTGCTGTGCTACAAGCTGCACATATTCCTGCATTCATTTCATGTTCTATAGGCTTTCCTTTATGTTATTTATATAAAGAGAATTGAGTTTACAATTTATTCTACTAAAAATATTTATTTAAATTATCTGAATTCCTCGAAATCTAGCATGTATTTAAATAAATCTTATAAAATAATTTACCACAAGGACATTTCAGATTCTGTAAGTGTAACTTAGCCAAATGACCACAATTATAATCTTTATTTTTCTAGCTTTTTGGTGCCAAATTATATTTTTTGTAAGAATCCTCACCCCCTAATTACAAATTTAAGAAATGAAAATTCAATCATATTAAAATTTAGCATTAAAATGAATTAAATAGATAGTATAACTTTGGAGGGATAGTTTAAAATTCTATTATTTTATCATATGCAAAATGTTAAAGTTTTCTTACAAGAAACATCGCAGTGATTAGTAATATGTTTATGAGAACATATGTAGCACATTTCTAATTCGCATGAAACACAAAACTCATTTGCTTTTATATTTTTTAAACGAGTAATGTCATGCAATTAACATTCTCCTTTACTATTCTTAATTGCTATAGTGCCTTAAACATTTGAAGCTGACTTTAAATTTTACAAAAACTTTCTCATATTGAAAAAACTTAATTCTATTAAAAAAGCTAAAAATCTATAAAAATAAAT
Source organism: Tetrahymena thermophila SB210 (assembly GCF_000189635.1). Taxonomy (NCBI): domain Eukaryota; phylum Ciliophora; class Oligohymenophorea; order Hymenostomatida; family Tetrahymenidae; genus Tetrahymena; species Tetrahymena thermophila. Next base: position 534,363 of record NW_002476559.1, read on the forward strand.
AAGAATATTTAATATTTCAAGTATATTCCAAAAAAGATATGCCTACCTGTCTATATACATACATACATACCAAAAATTTAAAAATATTATTGATCCATAATCACTTAAATAGTTATTAATAGTAATTAATTAATTCACTCTTTCATTTTGATTTCAATTTTGAAATTAAGATTTTAAGCTATCTAAAAGTTATATATTAATTTGTGAATGTATTAATTAATTAGCATCCATGTAAGATGAACTAAATTAAATATGCTAGAGTGATTGATATGTTTGTTATGAATTTATTTATTTATTTTGATATTCTTTTTTCTAAGAAAATTTATTTTTCATCATAAATTACTTACTGAAATATTACTATTTATGAATCACTTTTGCTTATTTAAATCTTCATGTCCTTTATTTTGATTGATTAATAACAAAAATCAACTTCAAGGATAAAATATTTTATGACAAACAACAAAGGTAAATTCTAATAAGAAGTAAAAATATTTAGTAAAAACTTTAAAATTAGCATCTTTTAAAAATAAAATTAAATCAAAAAAGAAATAAAAAACTGACAAAGACATTTTAAGAGTTTTATAATGAATACACATAGATTTACTGTTTTTATTTTAATATATTTCAGCATGTTTCTTGCTTTCTTTTGAAAGTAGATTCGCTTCCTAAATTTACATATGTATTTGTATTATTTTTTTCATCTAATTACTCTTGCTTTTTGTTTTTATCTCCATAACCACCTCCACCTGGAGTGTGAATAATAATAATATCATTTTTTTATACATCCACTGTATTTTTAGCACCTAGATTAGTAATTAAATCTCCTTGTACAAGCAAATTTAAACCCTTAGCACCATTTTCTCCTCCATTCAAACCAAAAGGAGCAAAAACTCTTCTTTCACTCAAAATGCTTACTTTTAAAGGTTATAAGAATTAAAATTCTCTAATTACTCCATCACCGCCTTTATATTAGCCCTATCCACCACTACCTTATCTGATTTCAAATTTTCTTAAAATAACAGGATATCTCCTTTCCAGAATTTCTGGATCTGTAATCCTTGTATTTGTCATATGGCACTTTTTTATAGCAAATATATATTAAAAAATAAATAAATAACAAGAATTAATTTATTAATAATAATTTATTGCAAACCTAAACAGAGTTTTATCCGTTCCAAGATGGTCCTGCACCGGCTCCTCCACAGATAGTTTCGTAATAACTCATAGTGTCATTGCCAAATGTAAGGTTGTTCATACATCCATAACTAGCTGCACATGCTTTGAATGCCTAATTAATAAATAATCAAGTTAATTAATGAATTAATAAATGAAATTAAGTAGCTTATTTTACAAATATAAAACTTGTAAGCTTTAATTAGAAAAATAAGTTATTTGCTTCTAAAATAAACAATTATAAATAAACATTACTTTCAAAATAAGGTCAGTAATTCTTTGCGATGTAAGTACATTTCCACCTACTATTGGAGAATTTTCGCTCGGGCATAATAAAGAGTTTTTAGGAATGTTGAATGTGATTGGTTTTAAGCACCCTTCATTTAACGGGATTTCTGAATTCACCAAACATCTCAAACAATAAATTATTGCAGAAGTAGTCACTGCATATGGAGCATTAATATTGCTTAGGACTTAAAATCCTGTTCCATCAAAATCGAGGTGAGCCTTTCTATTTGTTCTATCGATAGTTAATTTAAGGCAGATAGGAGTACCATCATCCATGTACTCTATTTCTGAAACAGTATCCACTTCAGCCATTTTATTTTTAATTGATAGGTCAACAAGCATTCTCCTTACTGATTCTTCAGCATTGTCTTGAATGAAGTGCATGTATGCTTGTACATAATGAAGTGAATATTCTTAAATTAGCTATTTGATCAATTCTACACCTCTGTTGTTTGCACTAACTTGAGCTTTAATATCTGATATATTATCATTAAGAGCTCTTGTACCTCTTTGGTTTGGACCTAATTTTTTGTAGATTTACAATAGTATTTCATTTAAAAATAAATAAAAAAAGTTATTGCTAAATTATTTTTTAAGAGCTTTTTATAATCTAATATTTACTGGTGCCAAAATTAATACCAAATAAATTTATTGAATTGATTAATTATTTATTTATTTATTTATTTTTGGCAATTTAAAAATTGTCTACTTTACTAAAAAACTTATGATAAAAACTTTTTAAATATATTTACAATTTTTTTATTATCTATTTTTTCAGTTTTATCTCAGTCAAAAAATTACTTTTGATTTTATTAATAAATTTGCTTTTAAATAATTTAAATATTTATTGATGCCAAAATGAATACCAAATAAATTTTAATCGATGAAATATTTTTAGCACTTAAAAATTGCTTGCTTTTCTAGAAAACTGATGATAAAATTAAACTATTCTTTCAGTTTTATCTAATAATATTTTTTGGTTTTATATTTTTTTATAGGGATTCATTATGTTTATTTATTAATAAATTAAATACCTGGATTTGTAAATATATCAATTATTTCTTATTCTTGTAAGATACCATCTCTGACTATTTTTAGCGATTTTATAGCTATACCTTCATCTAAAATACTACGAGAGAAAGGAGGCATTGATCCAGGAGTGAGCCCTCCTACATCAGCATGATGGCCTCTAGAAGCTATGTAAAAAATAGGTTTTTTTTCTTGTGTTACTTAGTCAACAACATCGAATACTGGGGTGATTATTGTGATATCTGGTAAATGACTTCCACCAGCAGCTGGATGGTTTGACAGGATAACTTCGTCTTCTTTCCAAGAAGATCCAAGTGTTCTAATTTGATATTTTATAGCTTCGCTCATAGAACCTAAGTGCACTGGTAAATGAGGTGCATTTGCTACCAAACTAAATATTTTTCAAGAAATTCATTAAAAAATAATTTATTTTCATCATAAATTGATTTGTTAATTAGAATTAAATAGCATTTAAATAATTTTTTTTACCTTCCATCTGGAGCAAATATTGCACATGAAAAATCAAGTCTCTCTTTAATGTTTGTGCTCACTGCAGTCCTTTACAGAGTTCTACCCATTTACTCTGCAATACTCATGAATCTATTACTGAAGATAGATAATTCAATGGGATCACATTTGACCTCCTGCTAGAAATAATTTACACTTTCCTGTTACAATTTATTTTCTGATAGTAACAAATTTCTTTTTTTAGTTACAAGAGAAGTCCATCCAGGTTCGATAATAATTGTGCTTGTATTATTTAATATAACAGAAGGACCTTAAATTCTGCTTGAAGGTTCAAGAGTTTCCATTTAGTAAACAGGAGTTTTAACTTCTTTAATAACACCTTCAACTTCAAAATAAACCATTTCCTCACTTATTTTTTGAATTTAAGTTTATTCAATAAAACTACTAAACTCTTCAGAGTCTTCTTCTTGCTCTTAGCTCTTATTAGCAATAGTTCTGACTCTGCATTAATCTATGCAAATTCTTCTTTTGTCTAGCACAAAACCAAATTCTTTTTAGTGTTAACTAACAAATTTAGCAAGAACATCCTGGTTGCAACCAGTTTCAAGAATTTAAATTTAAGTATCTGTTCCTTCATAACGCACTGACAAATACCTCTCGTGATGGATATTTTCTTAAGCAAAGTTTAACTTGCTGAGAATTTAGGCATTTTTAACTTAAAGCTCATCTAACTTTTTCTTGATATCCTCTTTCTATTAATTATTTGATAGATCCAAAATCACCTACAAAGGTAGAGATGATTCCTCTATAACATTAGCTTTATCTAATCCATATGCACTTAATATACCAGCATACTCATGGATAAATATTTTTCTCATGCCCAACTTCGAAGCAATTGAGCATGCATGCTGTGCTCCTGCACCTCCAAAAATGTTAAGTATATCATGTTTAGGATTGCACCCTTTACCTTAAGTAATGTTTCTAATTGGCCTACACATACTTTCATTAGCAACTTTTACGTAACCATAAGCAACTTCTTAAATCGTCATTTTTTTGACTTCTCTTCCATTACTTGTTCTACTAATTTCATCATTAATGACATTTGTTAACTCCTCAAATCTGATTGATATAAAATTAAATTTTTTTATTCTAACTTGTAATTCATTTATTGCTCAAATTTACTTTTGTATCGTTAAATTTTTGAATAATTCTTCGTCGTTGTTCTTTCCAAATATTTTAGGAAAATATTTTGGTTGAATTCTCCCTAAATGTTAAAAACAATTTTAATGAATAATGTAAAATGTTTTAACTAATACCAAGAATGAGATTTGCATCAGTAATTGCCAAATACCCGTTTCTTCCATAACAAACAGGGCCAGGAGTGGCTCCTGCAGATTCAGGTCCTACTTTGAAAATACCATTAGTGTAAAAGAGACGAGATCCTCCACCAGCAGCTACAGTATTGATATCTAAATGAGGTGTTTAGATCATAACACCAGCAATTTAAGCATCAAAAATATGATCAAATTTGATTCCATCATATCTAGAAACATCTGTTGATGTACCACCCATATCAAAACCAATTATTCCTTTGAATTCTTTGTTATTTTTTAATAAAAATTTAGATGTCTCTGCATATCCTATAACACCTCCTGCAGGTCCTGAAAGAATAGATCTTGAACCTCTAAAGTTAGAAATATCACATAAACCACCATCAGATTGCATAAAATATATTTATGTCTAACTTATATCGCTATCGAATCCGCTGACAAAGCTTTGTAGATATCTAAAAACTTTAAAACATAATAAAAAGCTGAACTTAAATATTTTTGATAAAATTTCAACACTAATAATGTAAAAAAATGTATTTTAAGCTATATCAAAAATTAAAAAATATTCTATCTGATATTTGTTTATTTATTAATTAACTTAAGAATGAGATTATTCATATTCTAAATTTAATCTATTTGCTAAATTCCTAATAAAATATTTGATAAGAATATTTAAATTTGCTTTGATTTTTCATGTTTGTTCATAAAAAGATCATTAGATAGGTAAATAAGTTATCACATCTAATTATCATTTATTTTATTTTGTTATTCATTTAATTTCTAATTAACAAAAGAATTGTTCATTATAATTGAATTTTTGATAACAAATTGCAAAAATAATTAATAAATAAATAAGTATATATATCTATCAAAAATAAATAGATAAATTATCTTTTTCTGGAATTTTTCTTTTTAATTTTTTTTTGATATGCTAAAAAAATTACTGTAAGGGTTTAGATATGCGTCTAGAGTTGCTGTAGAACCTCTTGGAAGTATTTTAATCATGGGAATTATTTTAGAAGAAAGAGATATTTAAGGAAATCCTAATTTTTCTGCAATTTAGCCAACTATTTCTTCGTGCTTACTGTAGGAAGGGGAATGCATAAAAACAATAGAGAGAGCTTCAATACCTGATTCTTTCAATTTTGCTAAATCTTTTTCTACTTACTATTCATCGATTCTTTATTAAATTTCTACATACTCACCAGTAATACCTTCGCATATATTCTCTAATTAGCTTCTATCTTCACTCTCTTTAAGTATGCGAACTCTTTCATCAACTTCTAAAACAGCCTCATAAAGTACTTCTGGCTTACTGTTAGTCAAATCAAAAATGTTCGGACGTGATTGATTACCTATTTTTAACAAATCTTTGAACCCCTTCGTAACAATTAATGCTGTCTTTACACCCTTTCTCTCTAACAGAGCATTAGTAGCCACTGTTGTACCCATCCTTAAACTTTTGATATGCTTTGAAGGTATAGGAGTGTTCACGGGCACTTATACATTGAGGATATTTTCTATCAACCTTCTAATTCCCTCTCTTGGACCATCTCCATAAATAGGGTCCTCTGAAAGAAGCTTATATACGATTGATTCCTTATAAGTATCATTTTGTAAGACATTACAGTATATATCAGTGAAAGTACCACCTCTATCAATAGAAAATTCTAATTTAACATTTTAAGCAGTTGAATAATCTCCCTTGCAAATTTTTGAAGCCATTTTAGTGACAAATTTAATCTTATGATTGCTTTACTCCTAATTTCGTTTATTAATAGGTTTTTATATTTTTTTTATATTTTATATTTATTAAAATTGTTTGAATATTTTATGTTGTTATGAATTACCTGAAGTGATTGATTGATTAACCATATTATGAAATCTTTTATTTAAATATTTCTAAGATATCAAATTTTTATTGATCATAGAAATCAATTTATAAACATCTAAAATAGCGAAATAAATAATTAATAAAACCTATGTTAATAAGTAAATTAGTAATAACTCATTTGATTTTATTATTGGCTTATATCAATAACAAAATATTTTTCTAATTAAATTTTTACTATTTAAATAATAAAACTTAAAATTCTATTTGTAAATGTTATTTAAACTGACTTAATTAACATTTAAATTTAAGAATAAATAAAACTTTAATATTGTACTAAGTTACATTTAATTGATAAGACTAAATCTCATTTTAAAATAAATAAACAAATAAACTCTATGTTATTTTTTAATAATAAAATTTTTTTCTTATTTATTTATGTAATATTTTAAACTATAAACAAGATTTTTAATAGAATAGCCAAAATAAATAGTCTTTATTATAAAATTTTTACTATATTTATTTCTGATTTTTAAGACTTTGATAATAAAACATGATCAAAAAAAATTATTTTTTATATTAATTTTTTACTTTTAACAAGAGTTTACCATCAACTTAAAAAATTTAATAATAATCCTTGATAATGTTTCAATTAATCTTTAAAAATTTTAGAAATAATATCGTTTTGGGTATAAACTAAAAACAAAGAGCTAGCTATCCATTCATTCATTTTCTAAAAATGATTAAGTTTTATTTGAGATTTTAAAAAAAAATAAAGAATGCATTTAACTCTAAATTTTCACAAAAAATGGGACTGAAAGTTTCAATATTTAAAAAATAAAGAAAAATGGAAACTAATTTATATTCGATATTGAAATTTATATTCATTTTAATTTTTTTTTAATTTTCGATTCACATCTTTGCTTATCACTAAAAATAAAATATATTGAAAGAATGGTTAAAGTAAAAAAAACATATAATTTAATATATTTTATCATAAACTACTTAGATGAGCTCAATATGTCAGTCTAATAGTAATAAAAAATTAATATCAATTTACTATTGAGGATTAAAAAATTCAAGTTCATACATACTTGAGTAACTTCTTCTTAACTTTTTAGTAGTGAATAAAATATCAAACAAATAAATAAACATTATTTCTTCATTAACATTTTATAAATTTATTTTTTACAATAAAGGACTCAGTTAAATATATCGTTGACAGTAAGGTTAGCACTAACAGTTTTTGTCTTACTAGATTGTTTTTAAATGTTTAAGTTAGAATTCAGAGTTGTTTTCTAATTGTTAGAGCTAGGTTCTAATTCCATGAATTTGCTTTATTTTGTTTTGTCTGGTATAGTCTATACTGAATTTTTTTAAATAAGCTAACTCTATTGTTGTTTTTGATACATTTATTAAGCGTTTTGCTATTGCATTTATTAAAATTGCTAAGGTTTATTTTATATCATATTCAGTTAATGATTTTAATTTTAATCATTGTATTCGTCTTCTCCTAGATAAATTTAATCGTTTTCTTCTTCATCATACATATCATCCTCATCATCTCCTTCTATCCCATTAAAACCATTATTCATTTGCTAATAATCATTTTGGCTATAGTCTTCCTCATTTTCATCATGCAAATATTATTCTTAGCCTTAATATAAATAAACAGGTTAAGATTTCATGTTATTATAATTGCCCATAAATATATTATTTCTCATTAATTAATGCTCTTATGCTCTTCCATTTTAAGAGATCGAAACATCAATATTATCGATATTTGATAGCGCTTAGATATCATCCTTTTTTTTAGATAAGTGCTAAACATACTTTTATGTGTTATATTCCAAGGTAAAAAGGCAAGAATCTAAAGTTCCAAGTATCTCAGATACAAAATCACTTATTTTTTCAATATCATCTTAAACTTATTCAATTTACATCTAATCAACTTAGGAATTAGTCATAGAATTTAAGAGATTATCTAGCAGAGATATGATCTTTTAATTATCTTCTAAATGAGTTAGTAATTTATTTGTGGTATTTTGAACACTATTTGATAGCTATTCAAACAAGAATTATTTCATCATTTTCAATTATTTTTTAATTTATTTTTATTTTTGGTATATTTGTTTTTAAAAATATTTTTGAATTAAAAAATAATAATATAAAGATTGATTAATTGATTCTTAATTAATATCCTGATTGTGTTTATCATTAATTTTTTCTAATCTTTCTTATCATTTTGATTATTTGATATTTTTTAGAATGATTTTCAATAAAATTTTTGTATAAAAATAAAAAGAACTTACTTACTTACTATTTTTCCCTCTAATTAATTAATCTAAAAAATTAAATTCTTGCTAATAAGTAATATTTTGAGAATATAATATAAAAATCAATCAATTATCTATAATTATTTAATTATATTTCTACAAAATAATTTATAAATTTATTTTCAATATTTTCAATCATGAAATTTTCAAATAATTTTGAAATACCATAAAACTAACTAAAAATATTATTTATTTTTCAAAATTTTTTAAGTAAAAAAAATAATTAATTAATTAGAGGGATATTTTTTGGAAAATAAAAAGTAATTAAAAGATTTTTTTATTTGATTTCTCAAATCGAATTTAGAATTTTAATTTATTTATTTTATTATTTATCTGAAAAATAATAAAAATCTATCTTAAAAAATTATTTAGAAATCAATTCAAAATAAAAAAATTATTTGCCATATAAAATAACAAGTTCAAATAAATATATTTTTTTCATAAATGTTTTTTTAAATTAAAATTTGTTTTATTGAATAAAATAATATTTCTAAGCATTTTATTAATATTTTTTAATTGTTAAAATATTTAAAAGCTGCCAGCTAATCTAACTTTAGTTATTCCATTTATAAAATTAATTTCAAAATTATTTAATGTTAGAATATACTGCTATTAAGTAGAATCAGATTCAATCAATATATCTTTACAATATTTTTTATAAGTAAAATCAAATCAATATATTTTTACTTTTTAAGAATAATTGGCAAATAAATAAATAATTTAATTTTCAAAGATAAACTAAAGAACAACTTTTATTTGAATTCTTAATTGAGCATTTTAGAATTTGTTAAATAAAAAAAATATAGGTCTTTAAATTATCAAAATTATGTTATTATAAATATCAAACAAATTTTAAAAGAAAGGATTAAATAAAGAAAATAAAATGGTGAATTGACTAAATATCAATTTAAATTATTTTGTAAATTCAAATAGAAAAAATTAAGAGTTGATAAAAAATATTACAAATAAAAGAATAATATTAAAATAGACAAAAGAAATTTCTTTTAAATTGAATTTTTATTTGAGTTTTCTAGAAATATCTTAACTATAAAAAGCATTAATATTTCAACTTGTTAAATAGGAAATTCTTATTTGAAAATAGTATATTTGTGGAGCTTAAAAAGTTTACAAAATAGCTTAAAGTTTGTGGATATACTATTCAATTTAATTAAAATCAATAGTTATAAAAATTAAAATTGCTGCGTTTTAAATATGAATTTTTACAAATAATTTTAGAAATATTATGATCGAATGATCAAAGTATAAGCTGGTATCTTTTATTTCAAAGCTTTCGTGGTAACAGGATCTTTGGCTTATACTGCTTACAATTATTAAAAAATATTATTATACAAAGAATAGCTAAAATAGAAGTTTTAGGATTATAGAGAAACATAAAAACAGAAACTTAAAGACTACTATTCAGATGAGAGAGTACAACAAAAAATTTAAAAGGCTAAAGAAGTCTAAAAAGAGGCTATAGAAATAAAAAATAAATTGAAAGAAAAAATACCTGACGAAGAAAAGATAAATGATTTTAAGACTAAAGTTTAAGAGAAAGTAGAAGTTGCTAAATAATTGAAACAAGATATTAAAGAAAAAGCAAAAGAAAATGAAAAATTTAATGATCTAACTCAATAATTAAAATAAAAACTAAGTGTGATTAAGACTAATAATTAAGGTGAAGGCCAATTAAAATCAAATTAGATTAAACAGAACTTAGAAGCTAACCAGGAACTCGATAATTAAGATATTAAAAAAACATAAAATTAAGAATTAAACGATAATAATTTTACTGAGAAGGATGGCTAATTTATCAAGAATAATTTATTGTCATAAGATTCTATAACATTTAAAGAAAATAATCAAAATGTCTAACTATAATAATCATAAAATAGCTCTTAAAATGAATAAAATAAAACTAATTCTTCACTTAAAGAAATTAAATCTAATTTCTTTAATAAAATAGAAAAAGCTCAAAGCTTTAAAGAGGATATCAAACAAAACTTAGAAAAAAGGGTTGAAGAAAAAAAATCAAGTCTTGAATTTAGTGAATAGAAATCTAAATTATTTTCAAAATTCAATAAGACTAATAAGACTGAAGAAGACAAGGCCTAAAATATTATAAATTATAATTCAGACTAAAATTCTGAAAATTAAAATAATTAATGAATACTGTTTAAATCAAACATTAAAATTTATTTATTTATTTATTTGTCTGTCTATTTTTTTATTTGTTTGCTTGTTTGTTTGTATATTCCTAATTTTTGATTTTTTTATTCGTAAATATCTTTTATTTTTAATTGATAGTAACCTCTTTGAAAATAATAAAGTATTTTATTACTCTATCAATATATTAAATATAGTATTGCATGATAATTTGTTTGACTATTAAATAACATATTTATAATATTTGGCTATCATTATTATTTATAAAACACTAGTAAATAGGATTACATCATAATTATTTACATATTGTTACTTTAACAAAAATATTTTGAAATAGCTAAAAGTTTAAAGAAGATATCAAAAAAAACTTCCAAAGAAGAATTGAAGGAGAAAGTAAAATGAATAATTTAATGAAAAAGCTTAACTTATTGTTTTTTTATTTATCTATCACAATGTTAAGCTTAGATATGTAAATTAATACATATTATTTAATCAATAAAGTAAAATGCCTTATTAATTTTGGATAGGCTATACTTATTAATATTTGATTAAAAGAAATTTAGGCATATTTTTAGTGTAAATTAGATTAAATTTTGAAAATCTAATTCAGTTATTTAGTTAGTTAATTAGTTAATTTTTTGTTGAAAAATTGATGGAAACTTCATAAATTTTTTTAGTAGCAAATTAATTTATTATAAATATTTCATTTACTTATTATGAATGTAGATAAGTAAATACTTAGAAAAAATTTTATAAATTTTAAAAGAAACAAATGAATTTTCTCTAATTTAAATAGAAAATATAACCCAAAAAGCTTGTAAATGATTTAATTAAATCAAAGCACTTGATTTCGCTGATTGTAAATTGTTTTGCATAATAAGTATGATTGGATAAAAATAATTTTTTAAGCTTAAATATATGTGAGGATAAATTAATTAATTTTTAATTTAATTCATGTAGAAAAAGAATTTTCGATAAATTTCTAATGGAAATCTTTAATAATTTAATTTTTGATGTAATTTTTTTCAATTTCAAATTCTGATGAATTATCAAAAAAAATGGATATTATAAATATTTTTTGATTGCCATAAATTTGTTTGTATTCAGTAAGTAATTTATAAATTTTTCAGAAATATTAATTAAAAATAAACTTTTTAACAAAAAAAAGCAAAACAAAATTTTACTTAAAATGAATTTTTTGAATAAAATAAAAAATTCCAAGTAATTAATTAAAAATAAAACTTGGTATAAATTTAAAGTCATTTCAATCTCTGGAGCCATCACTGGATCTTTGATTTATTCTTGTTACCATTATTAGAATTTGCTTAACTTTAAAAAATAAATTGATGATAAATTAGATTCCTTTTTTAATGTAGACTAACTAATAAGAAATACTTTATCTGACTAAAATAATATGAAGAAAGTAATGGAAATTTAAAAATAAGTTTATGATACTGCCAAATAGAAAATATAAAGCAATCAAAAAATATTAGAATTTTTCTAATTGTTAATAAATTAAATAAAAAATGATGAAAATTTCATTAAAGAAAATTAGGATCTAAAAGAAACAGTTGAAGAATTAACAGCTTAATTAAAAATTGTTCTAAATGATGAAAAGTTTTCATAAAATAAAGAAATGATATAAAACTTGCTCAATTAAATAGAACATTTGAGAACATTGAAAGAATATTTCAAAGAAACATTCTAGTAGAATAGCTAAGAATCTAAAGATCCTTCAGATTCCTAAAAAAATAATGAAAAGACTAGTTCTAAATAGTGATATTTAATAAATGAAATCATTGATTGAAGTTAATTAATAAGATGAAATTAAATAAATAAATAAATATATAATTTAAATCTAAAAATAAAATATTGAAAATTTCTAGTAGGAATATTATTTATTTAATAAAATAAATGCACTTTTTATTGTTTGTGTGTTTTATTTAATTTTTTAACTAATCTTGTATAGAAATAGTTTTAGAAATAAATGAATTTATTAACTTAATTTATTAAATTTAATTAAAAAATTGATTAATTCAATTAAAATATGAAAAAGCAGTAAATCTTTTTCTATCAACATATTTGCTAATTTCTATTTTATCATTCTTTAAAAGAGGAATAATGTGGTCTAATTTATCTTCAATTCCTTCAAATAACTCAAACTGTTCGTATTCTACATATGCTAAATTTGTATCCACAATGCTTATCTATAGAATTTATTTTTTATTTTACTTAATTTATTTATGTTTTAAATCTTAATTTTAATTTACTTCTGCATCTCCAAACTATGAGAAATGATCAGCTAAATTTTAGAAGGAAATCTGAGGATCAAATTTAATAAATAAAGTATTATTGAGAAATTCTTTGTTGTGGTTGATGTCAAAAGAATCTCTGGCAACTTAAAACTCGTGATTAAAGTAAAAGGTTCCTCCTTGCAAGAAGATATGATTTAAATGTTCTTTTGCAAAATTTGGATCAATAAAAGTTTCCATTACTTGTTTAAGAATTTAATCATGTTTGTCTTAGTATTCTTACACAACTTTGCCTTTTTTAGTTCTTTAAGGAACATCTTTCAATTACTTTTCCTTCTCCTGTTCAAACTTCTCAAAGTAACACATTCCTATAAAAGAAGCTCCAGTAATGTACGAATCAAAACCAGCTTCGTGCAATTACCCTTCTTTTGTGTACTTAGAGAATTATGGGTCTAAATTTATTTAAATAATAATTCAAAATAAAATTAAAATTAGCTTTTTATTGATATAAAATTTATTTATTTATTACCATTTGTCAAAACAGTGTTATGGTGCTTTTTTAAGCATTTTTCATCTTTTGCTACAGCTCTGTAAAGTCCTTCTAAATGAAGAGGTAGTTTTTTAACTTTATTTTACAATTTCCTAGCTAACACTTTAGTATCTATGACATATGGGAAGTATTTATTTACCTTTTATTTTATTAGATTTTATTTATTTAATTTTTAACATTTTAAAATTATCTTTAAATTAAAATGAATGAAAATCTAAAAAAATTAGACAATAAATAAATAATGAATGATACCTTTTCAACAAATTCAACAAAAGTATTTGGTAAAACATCAATGAAGTGATCGTAGAAATAAAATAGATCATATCCCATATAATGTCCTATAATAGGTCTCTTAGAGTTGACAATTGCTTCAACAATTAATGAGAAACCCAGTAAATCTATTTCTGAACTAGAATGAGAAGGATTTGAAACATCATCTCCATCTCCATTTTATTTGATTTCTTCAGTACCATTATTATTGTTATTTTCATCGTCATCTATATCTTAGGCTTACTTATTTTTAAAATATTGGTTCTGTGTAGGTTTCTTTTTTCTAATAATCAACTAAGTATTTGTTTAACCCTTATCTACGTTTACATTTTAACAAGAGTAAATAGCTTGTCCAATTTACTTTCTAATAAATAAAGTTTGAATTAGATCAAATGCTTATTCTATCTAATTAATAAATTATTTACTTAAGAATCTTTGTGCACAAATACTGAGATTTACACTCGATTGTTACATCTTTTGTATTGTTGTTATCTTGGTCATACTCCTAAATCTACTTCACAATTTGTTCCAAAGCATCACGACTAGCCTTGCTTAAAGCTATTCCATGATTCTATTAGTACTTGCTGTTTTCCAAAATTTTTTCTTTTTATGCAAGCTTTATGTAAGACTAATTTATAATTAATTACCATAAAAGTTTAAGTAAATTTATGATATCTACTAAATTGCTTTTATTTGATAAGCATATAATTGATATCTTTTTTATTTATTACCAATCCAGAAGAATAAAGTTTGTTGAAATCTAATCCATTTACTGCCATGAAATTAAAGCATTCTAACTTTATATGCAAAAATATTATTAAAATCATTATTTAATTATATTTTTTTTATTTATTTATTTTACCTAAATGATTTACTTCTTAATAGACTCTGAACTAGTAGTATAAACTGGATTCAAATAAATATTATAAGGATAGGCAATGTATTTTTTTTAAACCTTGCAAAAAGTATAAATGCACAGTCCAATTTATAGCAAATGATAATTTTAAACAGTGTGTTTTAACTTTTAATAAATATCTTCATCACTGTCATACTTTCTTATCTTTGAAAAGCGCTCAGTAGCTAAACCTGTTAAAAAATGATACTAATTAAACTCCGCATTATTCAATCAATAATCTAAAAAGGGTAAAGAGAAACATATCTAAGTATTTATTAAAAAGAGAAGCAATGTTTTACCTGAAAATTCACAATCAAAAGAAATAAAATCACATGATTAAATTAGTTAAATGATTTTCTAATAATTGTCTTTAAAATTATTTCTATCTATATCCATTTTTATAAGAAAAAGCTTTATATTTATTTGAACTAAAGAAGTTTATTATATTGAAATATTAGTTTTTAATTACTTAATACAATAAGAATTGTCTCTCTCAGTAGGTAGGTAGTATTTAATTTCAATTCATAAATTAACAAATAGATGATATTAATATATATATTTAACTAATAAATCTAGCATGAGTTAGATCTCTATATCTTTAATTCAAAACTGTTGGTTGATCTCTCATTTCTACTTTGATTCTAAGGTTTTATTGGATTTAAATTGTAATAATTCTTGTAGTTTGATTATTCAGTATCAGATTTAAGTTATAATCCACTTTATATATTTGAGACACTTTTAACTCTTATTTTTTCTTTATCTTTTAACTATAAAATTCATTTTAAAATACTTAACAAAATAGATTGAGTTTAATTAAAATAAAGCAATATTTATCCCTTTTTAAATCAATCATAATAAATAAATAAACAATTTTTAAATAATTTTAAGCTCTTAATCTTCTAAAAACAAGTTTTATATTATTATTAATACTGATTGCTTAAAAAATGAAATAAAATAAATAAATTAAAATTTATTTTTTTAACATAAATAAATACAATTTTAATAAACAATACAATGCTTATTAATACATTTTTAGTTTTCAAATCTAATTGATTATTTCATGTTGAGACATAGATAAAAAACAAATATATAAAATTTGTTTAATGATCACATTCTATCTACAAAATCAATAAATTCAGATAAAACTCTCTGCCTGTATGAATTCTTAACTTAAAAAACTTGACACAATTTTTGTTCATTATTTTATTCATTAATTATATTAATTATTGATCATTTTAAAGAAAATATTTAATTTATTAATAAAAATCAATGGAACAATACAAAATGTGTAAGTAAGTAAAAAAATAAATAAAAAAATAATCTAGTAGTTTTTCAATGAATTTAATTTATGTAAATGGATTTATTAATAAATATGATTAATAACATTTAGAAATTTAGTAGTTTCCATAATTCTTTTTAGTCTTCATTTTTTTTTGATATTATAAACTACTATGTTTGATAATAAATAAATAAATATTTGAATAATAGAGATTAGAATCATAAAATCTTACTTAGATTTTCAATTTCATTCATTAGCTTTCTTTTCTAAAAATAAACAACAACTAAGAATTATTTGTATTTAGTATATATAGATAATAAATAGGAATATTTATTTCAAAGGTAAAAATTAGGTAAAACACTTAGATTATAAAATATGGCCAATATTCATAGATTAAATGATGATGGGTTTGATAGAAGACTGCGTTTAGGGTTTAGTAATCCCAATCAAAATTAAATATTAGATCCAAATTTAAAAATACCATTTGTGAGTAATCATTTTAATTGAATTTATTATTAGAAGTAAAGTAAATTAAATATGTAATTTTGCTTTGTTTTATTTAAGGTTAAGTCCCTCCTGAGGAGTAAGATCCAAGAAAAGAGTCATTTTGGTAGATGCTGAAAATAAACTTATGCCCATCATTCAAAATAAATTCTATCACATTTTCTATATTAGTAATTAATTCATTCGTATTTGTCCTAGAATGTTACTAAACAACTGGATTTGGCTAAAGTCTTTTAGAAATCAATTAAAAATCTCTCATAGATATGGGTGCTGTAGTTCCTATAGATATTAGAGAAAAAGGATAATATTACAGAGTATTATTTGCGATGTTTATGCATGCAAGTTTCGTTCATCTACTGTTTAATTAAATCTCATTATTTATTATTTTGTCAGCAATTGAATACAGCTATGGTTTACTAAACACAACCATTATTTATCTTCTTTCTGGCATCGGAGCAAACATGCTAGCTGCTAATTTTGGAATTGATTATGATATTTATGTAGGGTGTAGTGGGGCTGTCACTGGGTTACTCGCTTGTGTTCTTTCATACTTCATATTGAACTGGAATAAGTTAGAAGTACTTGGACCTATGAGAGAGTATATATTATGTATATTTATAATGTTTATGCTGCTTGCTTTCTTATTCCCAGGACCTTCTTCAATATCAACTTATTCAAACATTGGAGGCTTTTTAGCAGGATTGTTTTCAGGTCTAGCTATACCCGAGCCAGCTCAGTAAGGATCTTATGAAAAATATGCAAAAATTTCTGGCTGGGTACTACTCAGCACTTTCTTTGTACTTATACTTCTCTCCTTGTATATTCATTAATGAAGTACTCTGTTTAGTTAAAATTTTTAATTCTTGAGAAAGCATGGATTTATACATAAATAAATAAATAAGTAACAGTAAAAACTATAATATTATTAATAATAATCGTATTCTTTTAATTTCAGTGTCTAAATGTGTAAATTTGATAAAATTAATATTCTAGCTTAATTCAAAATGATCAAGCAATCAATTCCTTTTATCAGATTTTATATTTTGTAAATAAAAAGATTGATTACAAAAATATTATTTCAGCATGAATCAATCAATACTCAATAAAAATAAGTTTATAAGTTAAAAATTTTAGCAATCTATTTAATAAAAATACAAAAATTTTTATTTTAAAATAATTAACTTAATTGGCTAAAAATACTATTTTAGTTATAGCACTTTGCTATTTTAAAAAATGGCTATTGCTGCTAAACAGCACATAGCCATTAGGTTTTAAAAGTAAAAAGAAAATATCTTTTTTAATTTTTTTATATGTATTTATGAATCAAATTTAATTTGTAAAATGAGGGCACAATGGAATATTTTAAGATTTAAAAAAGGAGGGCAATTATATAAAAAATAAAATATATTTTCATGATTTTGTAATTTAATCAAAAACAAACTTATTTTTTTAGATATTTCATAAAATTTTGGTTGAAAGAGTATTTAAGGTATTATTTAAAATTTATAAAATCTTTGAATATTTAATTCTTATTTGATCTTGAAATAAACTATTTTTAATTGCACTTTACATAATGTGGCCATTTGAAAATTTTAAATCTTATAACCTTAAAGCATTTTTTATGCAAGAAAGTTTAATGAAGTGAAATTAATATTTTAATAAAATGATCTTTTTTATGATATATATACATATAAAGAGCTATCAATCCTTTTAGAAATAAAATCACATAACTTTTTAATCCTTAAAAGTTGAATAGGTTGTGCTCTGTAGATTTGCAGTGAGCAAATCAGAGAGTTTTTAATAGTTAGCACGTAAACGGAGGTTTTCTTCATTCGAGTCACGAAGAGTTTTCTCTAATTCTTGGATTCTGTCTCTATAGCTATCATGGAGAGTATTGTGTTCATCATGAGCTTTTATGAATTTATCTTCTAATTATGATTTAATTGTTTTTTCGTCTTACTCTGTCAAGTTATCCTTTTCTTTTAGTTTGTTAAGCTCTTCTTTAAGCTTTTTTATGAGTTACTCTTTATAGTCTAAATCAGCTCTCTATCTTTCAATATACATCTCGAATTCAGTGTTATTTAAATCTATATCTTGATTTTCAATTTTATACTTTACAATACTTTAATTTATTTCATTTATTTTTTCAGTGTTTGATTTTATTCTGTTTGAGTAATCCTTTACTAGATCTGTTGTTCTTCTGTCACTATCCATTATTTTTTGCTCATAATCATTCATTCTCCTTTCCAAAATATCAAAACGATCGTTATATTCTTGTTATCCAGCTGCTTTTAATTTTTCTACGACTTCTTTAGCCTCGTCCTTTGATTAAAATTCTGATTTTACCATGTCATCCATTATTTTATATATCTCTAATCTTGTTTCATCATTCTTTTTGCTACGTATTCCAACTTGCTTTATTAATTCTTCACATTTTTCATGATATTCTGAATCAACTTATCTCATTTAACGAATATTTTAATCGGAAATGCTCAATAACTCACTTTGCAATCTTTTGTCTGTATCTCTTATTTTTTCCTCTTGTAAATGGCACTTGTCTTCTAGTTCTCTCTTACTTTTTTGCTTTTCGTGTTCATAACCTTTTAATTCTGCCTCAACCCTATGTAAATCAGTTTTAAGAGTGCCTAAAATCAAATAAAATATTTTAGTTTAAATTTAAATATTTTGTTTGTTTACTTTGTTCATGCTATCTAGCAAGAAATTCTTCTTCTAGTTAGGCCTTCTTTTAAGCTTTAACTTACAAAGCACTTTTTAGCTCAGAAATTTTACCTTGTAAACTCTCTTTTAAAGCTAAGCCTTAAACTCTTTCATTGTCAATTTAAATTTCCAAATGCTAAATTAGATTAACACTCTCATATCCAGCCTATAAATTCCTGCTGATTTCATTTTAATCCATAATTCTAGTCCTACTTTAATTGAAGGCCTCTTACATAATTGGAACTTAGTAAGGATATTAAGGTTAATGATGTTAAGCAACAAACCTAATAGTTTCTCTATCATTAATAGATTCATTAAAATCTTACTATTACTACTACTATCTATAAAAACTATTTCTCCTAGAGTCATTCATAGCATTATTTCTCCTTGCTGCAGTATGAGGAATTCCATCTCTATTATTTGTTACTAATTATTAAATTTCTGAGTTTATTTCTTCTGGTATTCCATTACCAGCAAGCTCTAAGCCTACTAAACTACCATTTTCTTGCATAGCTTGGAGAATAGCCCTACCGCCATTAGCACCAAGCTCATTCCATCTAATTTATTTTAACATTATAAATGTTATAATTATAAAAAAATTCAAAAAAAGTAATAGTAAATTAGCATCATTTATTTATTTTCTGTTATTAAATGAATTCAATTATTTATTTTAAACAAAATTTAACCTTAAATCCAAAGAAGAAATGGAGGTATTGTTTCTAATTACGTTAGCAATAATATGTGCCCCTGTTTAATTAATTTTATTATTCCTTAAATCTAAATGAGTTATTGATCTATTATTTGACAACAAAGTGTAAAGACTCTCCAATCCTGCAATATCTGTACCAAGTCTGTTCCATTCAAGATTTAAAGATTTTAACTAAAAATTTTGTCTTAAAGAGTTAAAAATTTCAATGAAACCCTAAGGACCTATATTATTTCCTTTTAAATCAATCATAGATATGCTTGTTTATCCTTTTAAGAAAGCAGCTAATTGTAAAGCGCCTTCATCGCCAATATACATTTCAGGGATTGTAATACGATTAGTTGCTGCTTGTTTTTAAATAATTTAGATTAAATTTCCACTTGCCTGTATTACTCCCATTTATTACGAAGGCACTCTAGGTGCTTGATAAGTGCTTCTAACGTACATTTTTATGAGTTTTTTACAATTATATTTATATATTTGACAGATTCTCTTATTCTTAAGACTATATTTGTTTGTTTATTTTTGGTAAGCTTGCTTGATTATTAGGTTAACTTATAAAAAGGTTATTTTATTATGTTAATCTCTATATTAATAATTAAGTTTGTATTTTATTTATTTATTGATTAAAAGATACTTTTCAATTGATCACAATTTTTTATAAATGATTCATATGAAACTACTGTCTTTTATTTTGCTATTTTTAAAAATAAAATGAATGAAATATTTGAAATAAATCATATTCATTCATTCAATAATTGTATAAAGGAAATTTTAAATTGATTAATACCAAACTGATTATAAAATTTCAAATTCTTTAGTTTATTAATTTTAAATTCTTTTCCTAAAGAAATCAAACAAATTAAATCTATTTATTTATTTAAATGAGTTTAATTCTAATATACTTAACAACTCTAAACGATTTATTTTAATTAATTATTTTAATATATTTGTTCTTTGTTAATAATATTTTTTTGATATATTTGTCCTTTTTACATTAAATTTATTTATTGATTTATTATAATTTCTCATTAAAATATTGAAAATAATTTAAATAAAAAATCATTTATTTGTGAATTAATTGGAAAAAATAAACATATTAATTTAATTTTCTAATTAAAAATGAATAATATTAACTAATTATCGCTTTTCAAGTAATAACTTAGCAAACAGTTAAAATAAAAAAATATTAATTTTGTTTTATTTACCAAAGATATTTTAAGATTTCTATTAATTTAAACAAATAATTAGCTTTAAAAATTAAAATAAATATTTTTTTATTTTTCGGGAAATACGGTCTTTAATGTTATATAATTTGTTCTAATAGTATCAAGAATATTTAAAATTTAATGAATAAAGCTATTAGAGATATTCTAATTCTAGATCAGATTTTTAAAATTGTATACCAAATTCTTAATATAATAATCACAATTAACTTTCTTGATTTAAATTTACTTAATTAATAAATTGTGCATTTCATTTTTTATCAAATTCATAATTTATTGCATTTTTCATCAGGCTTACTTACTTAATAAATTCTAAGCTTTGCTTTTCTTTTTTCTTCAAATATTGATTGAACAAATACTTTTTTGAAAAGCAAATTTTGATCTAGAGATTTTTAAAAACAAACTCTAGATAAGAATTAAATTTATCTAAGGAAGATAAAAAAAATGATACAATTAGAATTTCAAAAATCTGAAAAAGCAAAGAATAAAAAGTAAATTTGAGAAAATAATTAAGTTAAACAGTATGTATGTTTCACAAATTCATCACAAATAAATTATGTTATACCAATTATTATTTTTATAATAAAGTTTTTAGAAGATTGCATACTTTTGTTATATTAATTAATACAGTATGGCTTACTATTTATTGATTTGCTTATTTATTTATGTACTGTCTGTAAAGGGAGAACTTAATGAGCAGAAGAAGAAGAAAACAAAGTAATCGAAT
Source organism: Tetrahymena thermophila SB210 (assembly GCF_000189635.1). Taxonomy (NCBI): domain Eukaryota; phylum Ciliophora; class Oligohymenophorea; order Hymenostomatida; family Tetrahymenidae; genus Tetrahymena; species Tetrahymena thermophila. Next base: position 556,112 of record NW_002476559.1, read on the forward strand.
CAGATACTATTCAGCTTGTTTTAGATGTATATTAAAATTAAAAAATCCTCTTTCTTCTTTCCAAAAAGTTTACCTAGAAGTTAAAAATATAAGAAATCAATCAACGATTTCACTTGGAAGCAAGCTTGTTAATGTTTTAGTCAATATCAGATTCGTATTTCTTGAGAAGGGGTTAAACAACCTTGTCATAAACGACGACAGCACCTAAAGTCTTGGGGTGGAAGAGATAGACGAAGAAGGCGAGCTTTAAGAAATAGTAGAAAGGAATGAAGGAGAGAGTGAAGCCAATGAAAGAGTCCATAACGGTGAAGAGGGAGTAAACAACCCAGTAGGTCAACCATTACTTATCATCCTTATTGTCAGTAGTTTCCAAAGCCTTGAAACTCATATATGCAGGATATATGAAGCCAACAATATTGCAAATTAAGCTAGAGCCTACATTCAAAAGTGATAACAAAACCAAAACTGCAGAAAGACTCAAAATAATGTGACTGGGCTTAACGGGAATAGGAATCTTCTTGACAAGAGCTTATAAATTTTCATTTTCGTCCAAAGCATCCAAATGAACTGTCTTACATACCTTATCCAAAATAGGAGCGACCTTTTCAGTATAAATTTCCATTTCAAAAATAATTTCTGTTTACTTTTACTTTTTACCTTTTTTTTTGTTTAATTTGTTGTAAAATTTTAATTTTTATAAAATATCTCAAATAGATTTCAATCACTTACAATTTAAAGAGTAGAATGTTTGTGATTAAAACAATCTTCAAGTAATCAAACAAATTTAATTGTACAACAAATAATAATTCATTTAAAAGGAAAATATGCTTAATTAATTTGAACTTATTTATCACCGATTTCTACACGATTTCTACTGCATTTATTCATGCATGAATTAATAAATAAATAAGTAAATAAATTGCTCGAACACGTTTTTTATTAGCTGTCTAAATATTTGGAGTTTTTAAATACTTCAAAAAACTCTTGTTAAAAGCTATTTTGACAGAGAAAGCTTATATTTGATAAGGAGGGGGATTATTTAATTCTTTTAATATTTTATTAAGGAAAATTGAACGAAAAAACTAGCAAGCAAATAAACACATATATATCTTGCTGATCAAAAATTTATTTGTTTATTTGGGTGATTGATTTATTCCCGATTTAAAATATTTATGGATGCGAAAAATAAAAGAATTGATTTAGAGAAAAAAAAAAATTGATTGATATAAGGAAAAGAGTCAATTTTTTAATAAAAAACCAATTTTTATCAGTAGAACTCCAAAAGCAAATAAGTACTCTCGAGTCAAATAAATAAATAAATTTACTAAATTTCAATTTCAATTTCCTTAAAATATCAATAAATAATCTTATGCTCATATCATTAAAATATAATTAGACACCAAAGAATTTAAGATGAGAAGTACTTATGTAATTACTTTCTATAAGGCTTTTTAGAAGAAGAAAAATTAGCAGGCATGTTAATTAAATTGATAAAATTAACTACATTTTGTTTGTAAATTGTGATATAAAAGTTTTCACTCACTCGTTAGCTAGCTCACCTCAAAGGGAATAAGCAAAAGTTATAGACAAATCATATCTAAGTAATTAAATTTAATTGAATTTTTTAAATAAAATCTGTTAGTAAATAAGTAATTAATAAATTAAGCAGCGGGTTGGAGTTAAAAATATGCAATAATTAAGTGACGTATTAGGTTTTATGTGAAAGTTAACTATTTTGTTTTTACCTAATGAAAATAATGAGAGATCATATGTAGAAAAAACTGAATAAATGACTATGTAAATTATTTTCTATTTTTATAGAACAAAAATTCTAGTTGACGTAAAATTGTAAAAGCTGCATCATTAAATAAATAAATAAATAAGTAAATTTATTTATTTTATTTCTGTTATAATTTTTTTATATTAAAAATAAATTTTGAAAATATTATTTAATAAATTGAACAAAAATTTTTTATTTTGGAATTTTGATCTACTTATCATATAATAATATTCTCATCAAAAATCTAAATATGATGTCAACTTTTATTATTTATTTTAGGTCAAAGCAAAGCTTTAACTCTTTCAAATTTAATTAAAATCATAAATGAAAGAAAGAAAGATACATATCAAATAGATATACCTATAGATAGATAGATTGGTTGATTAACCTGATTGATTGATGGATTGAAAGAAAGAAAGAAAAAAGAGAAAGAGAAAGAGAAAAGAGTTTTTTTGGTCAAAAAAAGATATTCTAGATTAAATCTAAATTAATTTAATTAACTATATAGCATAAAAAAATCCTTATTTAAGCATTTACACTTGTTTCTATTAATTTAGAAAATGTCCCTTAATCCTTGGGCAGGAAGACCCTTTAAAGCAGTCTTTGGGTTCTTCTTTATTTGCTTTTGCATGAGTCTGCCATTACAGTTTATTTACATTTACAAAAAAGCACTTGAAGGCAATATTTTTATGATAATTATTTCTTTGCTCTAAATATACTTCCAGTATTTTGCTAAAGTGAAGGCTTAGCCTGCTTTAATCAAATTTACTAAGTGGATGCATTACGAAAAATACTTTGAAGAATTTAATTTTCATTAGGTTGAAGAGCATCTTTAGGAAAAAGATTCAATTTTCGCAGTTCATCCCCATTATATGTTTACTTATGGTCTAGTTTTAAATTACTATCAAGGAAATTTTGGAAAAAATTTAGCAGTTCTTACAACTAGAAGCTTATTAATGCTTCCAGGGTATGGTCTTCTGCATTAATTAACAGGCCTATAAGGAGTAAATTATATTTTTATCATTTTTCTATAGTTTTTTTATGCAATATTTACTATGCTAATTTTATTTTTTATGTTTTTAAGGTTGATGCAGAAAATATGAAAAAGTTAATGAAAAACCACCAAAATTTTGCCTTAGTTCCTGGTGGATTTGAAGAAGCTACCTTAACAACTAGAAATGAATAAAAAATATTTGTTAAAAATCGTAAAGGATTTATTAAATATGCGATTTAAGGAGGATACACTATCTACCCTGTATATATTTTTGGAGAATCTAAAGCTTATCATTATATTGAAAGCTTTCTTAATTTGCGTTTAGCTTTAAATAAAATTAAAATGGTTGGCGTTTTCTTTTGGAGTAGATTTGGCCTGATCATTCCTGAATGGAAAGTTAAAATTAATACAGTTGTAGGAAAAGCTTTGAAATTCCCTTAATCTGATAATCCATCTAAAGAATTAATTGATAAATGCCATGCAGAATATATTGAAGCCATAAAAAATCTCTATTACTCTCATAGGGAAAAGTTTGGTGAAACTGCTGAATTAGCTATCTATTGATTTTCTACAATTTAAATATATAAATAAATAAATAATAAAATTAACATACTACTTTTATCATCTAAATTACATAAAAAGCATACATAAATTAGTTTAAAATTCATAAATACAGTATTACAAAAAATATTTTAATTTTTTATTTTTATTATGTTCGAAATAAGCATTTTTTATATAAATCATTTATTATTTTGATCAAAATATTTTAAATAACTAATTTTTATATAAAGGAATAAATAATATATTCTCAAGAAATTTACTTTCTGATTTTTATAAATAAAAAAAAACTCTAAAATAAGCTTATCTCCCTTTCTATTTACAAAGTTATACTGTAAGTTTCAAAATAAAATACTGAATTAAGAATATGCAATTATTGGTAACATCTCTAAAAATAAAAAATAATTTTAAGAAACTCGATTCCTAATCATAAACACATATTCCATGCATTCATTCTCAATAATTAAGGCCATTTTTTAAAAATTATTTAATAAAGCTATCTTTGATAAAAAAATTTTTTGAATCAACTCGCCTTAATTAATGAGAATGCATGCTATGTTACAATATAGTGTATGTAATTCCTCAATAATTAAAACCAAATCCATTAACCCTAATCCTAAAAATTTTCTAAATCTTATCTTATATTTTACATACAATAAATATATAAATTAAATTAAATTTAAAAAAATTTAAATATTTCAGTAAATTTCAAATTAGCTAAGTATTTCTTTGAACATTTTACAACAAGAATTAAAAAATTTTTTATTTTTATATTATATAATTATTTATAGAATTATCAGCAACTAAATGCAAGTTTTCTCATTTCTATTTCGTGGTCTTTGCCATTTTCTTTTATGAGTTAAGTTAAATAGCCTAATTTGTTTATAATAATAAAAAATATATATTTTTATTATTTTAAATTTTATATTTTACTATTTGGATTGATAAGCATTTGCTTTGGAGTATCAAACTCTTTTATTTTTCCTTCATTTAATACTAGAATTTTATCATACTAAATGATTGTTTTAAGACGATGCGCAATAGTGATAACAGTTGTATCTTAAAATTCACTTTTAATCATATTTTGTATAATCCAATCTGTTTTTTCATCAATGCTAGCTGTAGCTTCATCCATTAATAGTAGTTTACATTTTCTCTTTATTTAATTGGATTCTAATTAAACTATATTTTTCTTAAAAATTTAATTTACCAAAATAACACGAGTAAGAGCTATCAGTTATTTTTCTCCTTAAGAAAAATTTGCTCCTTGAATGTCAACTTTCAACTCTAGCACAACTTTATATCAAGAATAATTATTTTAATTAAATAAAATCAAAAATACTTACTTTGAATATCTTCTTCATTATACTGATCAACCACATTAAACTTTTAAACTTCAATGGTTTTATTTTCTTATAGATTTTTTATTGGTAAATCTATTTTGTTGTTAATTTAGTTAGCTTTATTCAACAAAGTTTCCCACAGCTAAACTTTTTTTAGTGCTTGAACAATTTCAGCATTAGAATAAACTTCAAAAGGATCAACATTAGATTTAATTGTACCCTAAAACAAAATAGGATCTTAAGGTATCATTGATACATTACTTCTCAGCTCGCTTAATTCTAGTTTTGCGATATTTTACCCATTCAGCAATATCCTTCCATTCTCCTATTGATTTAATAAAATTTCAAATTAAAAATTGATAAAAATGAATTATTCTTTTACTTCATCAACCAATTCAAGTATGCGGAGCAAGCCTAAAGTTAAAGTGGATTTTCCACTACCAGTTCTTCCAATCACTCCAATCTGAATTTATTGTATTACAATTACATTAAAATAGTAATAATATTATGATTAAAATAATACCTTCTCATTAGCTTTTATAGAAAGTGTAATATTATTTAAAATAATTGGTGTGTCTTTTCTATATCTATATGAAACATTTTATATATCTAGGTCTCCTTACTAAGGCCATTTTTGTACAGTCTTAGACTAATTAGGATCATATAGAGTATCAAAGTCTCTTTCTTAAGGTGTCTCGTTGATATAGTTTAATACTCTATGGAAAGAGTTCATTTACAACTCAGTATCACCTAACAATTTGATAGTGATAGGAGTTGTAGTGCTAATTTTTAAAGCCCACGTTAAACTTAAACCTAAAATATATTTATTTATTTATTTAAGTAAATATTAATCAATTATTACAAATTTTACCTATATGAGCAGCAAGGTAAATGTCATAACCATATATTGATTTTTAAGCTAGACCCAAATACGCAGAAGCACCAATTATTATTGATGAAAATAAGTCCGTTATTAAATTTAACCAATGACTGCAGAAAAATTGATTAAAAGTTGCTCTTGTGTGCATATCAATGCACTTACTAAACATCTTGAAGAAATATTTTTCTTTATTAAAGCTTCTAATCTAAATTAAACCTATTTAAAAATTAAAAATTTTCATTAAAAAGAGTGAAAAAAAAAATTTTTTTCTTTTAAATTTAATTTAACCTTAATTTAACTCTGTATAAGCTCCTATCATAGGTGATCTTACAATATCAACTATTCTTTTGATTTCACGAGTACATCTGATGTATCTTCTCAGAATGTAATAATAGCAAATAATAATAAATACAGCCACTGCTATAAATATTGGTGTTATTAACGAAATCATTACAAAGCTGCCAATAAGATTCATTAGGCCACTAATTAGTTACTGTAAAACTAATTAAAGTCTTTTTATAAATTAAAATATTATTTTTAAATTCTAAAATTTAAAATAAAATTATTTACAAGTAATCTATTGCGTCAATATCCTTAGAGAAACGAGTAACAATTCTTCCTAGTGGAGTTTTATCAAAAAACTCCATTGGGCTTTTAAGCAGTCTTACCAAAAGTTTTCTAAAAATACTTTTAGATATCCTAACAGAAAAAACTAAAAAAGCTAAATATCTGAAAATGTAGAGAAAGCCGCTTGATATACTTACTCCTATTTTTTATTCATATTTAAAAATTAAACAAAAGCAAAAAAAAATACCTGCGTATATTCCTGCATACTAAGTACCATCAAGCTACTTGTAAGCATTTAAACTCCACTGGCCAAGCCACCAATCTGAAAGCCTTTTTATTTGGAAAAAAATTTTTTTTGAATAAAAATGAATAAATAATTAATTAATTAATTAAATACATCAATCCTGTTTATGATATTGCAAAAATGAGCAAAGCAATAGAAATATATCCAAAGCCTCCCATCATAAAATATTCTTTGTAAACATAGAAGGGGACTGAACCTAAGGCCTTTTCTTCATTTTAAATTAGAATTCCTTTCTCCTGTTTTTCTTTATCTTTAGCTTCTTCAAATGAATTTTAGAAAGATGATTCTTCAGAATTCTATGAGGATGAGCAGTATTTTTCATTATTTGATTTTTCCAAATGAAAATTTTCATTTATAATTTCATTTTTTTCATCTTTAATTAGATTTTTTTTAGTTTTATTTTCATTTATTTCATCTTTAATTTCATTTAATTATTTTAAGTTATCTACCTCGCTTATTTCTTAGGTTTTATTTTTTTCGTTTGTTAGCAAACTAGTCAAAGCTTTTGAATTTTTAGCAGTTAATTCTTAAAAAGAGCCAAAATCCTCTACTTTTCCTTCTTTGAGAATTGTGATAGAGTCAAAATATTTCATATAATGAGTGTGATGAGTGATAAAGATGATAGTCTTTTGCTTTAAAAACTTTCTGAATACTTTCTTGAAAATGAGTCTACCCACGTGACTATCAAGGGCACTAAGGCAATCATCTACAATATAGATATCTCTATTTGAATAAACAGCCCTTGCTATGCTAACTCTTTATTTTTAACCTCCGCTGAGATTAACACCTCTTTCACCAATCTCAGTCAAGTCACCTCCTGGTAATTGCTTGATGTCATCCAACAATTAGCATTTGTGTAATATTTTTTAATATCTTTTTTGATTATATTCTTCGCCAAATAAGATATTTTCTCTCAGGCTGCAAGATCTTAACCAAGGCTTTATTATAATAATTGATTTAGAACAACATTCAAAAAAAATATAATAATATTAATATTTTACTGTTTATGGTATGTAAGCAACAGAACCTTTTACAGCAATCTTACCAGAAGTTTTATTTATTTCATTGATAAGAGCATGAGCAAGTGTTGTTTTACCACTAGAAAATATGCCATAAATTCCATTGAAAGTTTTAGGTTTGTAGTTGAGATTTATTGAATTCAAATAAGGGGAAGTCTTTGGAATTTCATTAATTTTATCTGATTTAAAACTTTTTAGTGTTTCTTCCAATTAGCTCACATTTTCTTTTAACTTTTTCTTTTGTTAAATTTCTTGCTTTAATTTTTTGATTTTAGTTTTCTAGATAATAAAATTGTCTGGGTTTTTCAAATTATGGAGTTCATTATTTTGACTTTCCCAACTAAAACACCCTTCAACTATTTTAATTTCTCCTAATTCACAGTCTCTCGTCAGATCTTAATCATAATAATCTAAAGCCTACTCTTCACATTCGTAGAAATGGATGATACGATTATAAGAAACTCTAGCTTGTATAAATTTCCCCCATCCAGAAGCTAATTGAATTATCGGTGCTTAAAGCAAGTTAATTAGTGAAAGAGCTGTAAATGCTTTAGCAGTATTTAGCTAATTATCCAAAATAATGTAAACTACAAAGACTAAAACAGCTATAATACTAGGAGACACTTAGCTGATACAATCAACCTATCCTATGTTGAAAAGGAATCCAAACAGAATTTTAATTTCCTAAATTCTTATGCTTTATAATTGCTTCACAACCCAATTCTCCCAAGCATAATATTTGATTATCTTAATTCCTATTTATATAAAAATAATTGAGAACAACTTAAGAAACAGTTTAATTTTGATTTACCTTAAAAAAATTCAGTAATTTTCTTACTCCTCTAATCTATTATAGAAAAAACCTTCATTCTAAAACCAGCTTATTTAGAAGTAATGTGATTAACTAAAATAGAAGCTAGAACAAGCATGGCTTAATTTAATGTAAAGAATTATTTATTTTAATATTTAGAATTAATCAAATTATTTTACATGGAGCGATAAGACCTATATATCCCAATTCGTATATGATGTATATAGTAGCAGCTATTACAATTAAAGGTGCTGTCATCGCAGTAAAGGCAAATAGTAAGAATTGAAAAATTTCGATTGAATTCATAATGACAAGATTAGTCATTTTACCTGAATCCATGTATTTTCTTCCAGAATTACTTAATTTGAGTAATTTTTCATATAAAATACCAAAAATTTGGTTTGCACTCTTAGTTATTTGTCAAAGTTGGATAATAGTAATATCATGATTTAAGATAAATGAAATTAAATAATCAATTTATATAAAAAAATATTTCAGTGATAAAAAATACTCATTCATATATGTATCTAGTTTAGTGGTATTATTATGTGATACATATATGGTTAATTTAATCAATTAAAAATTACTTAAAAGGTGATCCTATTTGTTAAAAGCGTTAAATGCTACTACAAAAAGACTTTCAAAGCAAAACAAGCAAACAAAAGACTAGCATAGATATATCCTAGGCTTTGATTTGAAGATTCATCAGCAATATTTTTAACAATTAAATTTAAAAATATAGGTCCAGCAAACTATTTTTAGTAAAATTTATCAAATAAAATAAATTAGTTAATTGAAATACATTTAAAAGACTCCTTAAATTTTATTAAGTACTGTTTCCAGTCTTTCTTCTTCTCTCAAATCGAATAAATCGCATTCTAAAAGTTAAATAAAATTAGATTTGTAAGATTAAAAACAAGTTACCTTTGATCGATTTTGAGTTTCCTAATTTTATGACTTTGTTGGTCCATAAAAATAGAGCTTTACTTAAGCACGAAGCCCTGTTTTCTAAATTTGGATTAAAACTATTTTGTGAATAATTTTAACCAGATTATTCTTTAGTTTTTATCTTTGAGTTTGACATCCTACTAATTTTTTTACAAATTAATTATATATTTATTAATTATCTTAATTGAAGCACCTTTTTAAAATGCGAGCCTTAGTATGAATTTCTTTATTATAGATATTGGTAATTCTTTTACAATAATTAATTTACATATTAAAAGCAAAAATAAGTGGCATTTAAAATTGTAATTAATACATGATCTGTTAATTTCTTATGTATATATTAATTACTTTTTTATATCGAAATTAAAGGAGACGCAAATCCAATATTTTGATGAATACTGATATCATTTTAAATTTCTGTCAATAGTTTTTAAGGTTTAATATAATTTGTGTTTTATATGCTTTTGAATACTCTATATTTTTTTAGAATGGAGGAATAAATAAATAATAAAAATTGTACTTTTTTCTAGCCAGACACATATTATCATATAAATAACTATTCTTAGCAAGTAAATAAAAAATATTAAAAATTATTGAAGCATAAACTTCAAAAAAATATAATTCTTTCTTAACTAAATTTAATTTTAGAGAGAAAATTACTTAAAAATAGTTAATAAATATATATTTCCTTTCAGTAATAAAACTACCATTATTTATTAATACTTATATTTTATGGACTAATATAAAATGATGTACTTATCTTTAAATTTTTTTATTTGAATTATTAGTAAAAGATGACTATTTTATTTCGAGTAATTATTAAGGCTTATTTTTTGAACAAAGATAACATTTGTATTTAAAAGTTTAATATTTTCTAATTAATTATAAGATAAAATCACCTATAATTAATATTTATTATTTATCCAAATTTTTAATAATAAAAAAAACTTTAAAATAATTAAATATTTTTTATACTTTTAACCGTTTTGAGCAAGTTTTTTTATCATATCTCACTCATCTATCTGAATGAAATATATTTTTTTCAAATAAAATAAAATAGTTTATTATTAAATTTATATTTAAAATAAATAAATTATTTAAAATATTTAATAATCTGTAAATAATTTTTTGATAAATTTTAACTATTATATGTTCCAAATAACTATTTTATTTACTCACTTATTTAATTATTTTTACAGACACCTGTTAATTAGTAATTGGTTTTTATTTATTTTAATTTATATCATATGAGCTTCACAGAGAAAGATTAAATTCCATACACATTTTTACTTTAAATTTATCAGTCTTGTAAACAAATTTATAAACCTTTTGTCTTTTTACTAAAATTAACTTGAATACATACATAATTTTGTGTTTGAAGTTTATCATTGCAATTTATATATTAAATTTTTTATTTTTTAGGTATTTAAAAGGAAGACATTATTTTAATTTATTAAGCTAAAATTTGGGGATAATATTTTTAAAAATTAGTAAAGAGAAACTCTGCTTTTATTAATATTTTATATTGTTAACATAGGAAAAGCTATTATGAATAATTTTAAAATTCTAACTTTTTTGTGATAATTAATTGCTCTTTAAAATTCTTTCTAAATTTAAGAATTATTCAAAGTTAAATTTATTGGAATTTATTAGATAAAATCTAATTAGTTAAAGTAAAGAAGTAAAAATTTATTAATTTATTTATAAACCTATAATTAATTATCTATCTAGGGATTATTGATGAATTAAATATTTTATATAAAAATATTGTTAGAAGTCAATCATTTTTACAAGCCATACTTTGTTTACTAAAAATGATATCAAATAAATAAATTTGAAATGTTTATATTACTATTAATTTGTTGTGTTAAGTAAGATATTTATTAATTTATTGATATTATTATTAAATAGTAGTAAATATTAAATTATTTGCATTCATTTAATTAATAAACAACATAGAGGAATCAATTTCAAAACATTTAATAATTAGTTAGTTAGATAGATAGATAGATTTATAAATAGCTTTTTTATTGGCTAGATTGTTTCAAAAATAATATATAGAATTTACACAATGTTCTCATAAAAGACTTTTGTTACTTTGCAAATGGTTTAGTAAGCTCTATTTGGCTCAAGAAACCCAGATGAGCTTAATCCAATCTTTTTTGATAATCTATAAGGTATGCAGATTAAAATAAATAAATAAATAAATAAATAAATGATTGATTTTTTTAAGATTTAACATAATTTTAGAGTTAGTTCTAGCTTAAAATTTAGTGCAATTTATTAATGGATATTATAAAAAGAAACAAGTGATAAGCAGAAGAAGAGATCATCAGTCTAAGAGTTCTTTTAGGCATTTGGGTTACTTAAAGAGAGTTAGATTGGTGATTTAATTAGCTAAACTAGATCATCTGAAGAAGAATAAACGATTGAATAGATTTTATAGGATGAAGAGCTGGATTATTACTTAGATTAAAGTTTAGGTGAAGAAGATTTTGTTCATAAGGAATTTAAGAAATTTGATATTAGAGTTGGGCATTATGAATCGAATTAGGAATTAAAAAAGTTAGAAAAGATAAATAGAATTATTGAAAAAAGATTAAATAATAATTGCATCAAGCACTACGGAAATATTGCCAAAGGATTAAAAAATATAGAGTCGTTAGGCGATGATAATCTAGTTAGTTTAGCGAAGATTCAAGTCATAAGAAATATTTTGTAGTCGGCTAAAAATTAAGTAACATCAAATTCAATTAAGGTGATTAGACTGAAGAAGTAATCAACAAATGCAAAAGTAAAAAATTAATAATTTAATATTTTATTATTTAAGGTTTACTATTCAACTTTTGCTTACATTTACTTCTAATAGAAATACTTTATTGTTTTAAACGAATTCGACTTGATATTCTATCTATTATTTTATTTTTTAAATAAATAAATACATGAATAAATGAATGAGTGAATCATTCAATTTACTTAATAAAAATAGAATTTTGATATTCCATACAGCCAGTTTGTTTGTTTCTTTCTTAAATGTTTTGCTACAATTTTTAATTTAATTTAAAATTAATCTTTTAAATGATAATTTGAGTAATTTATTTATTATATCAAAAAGTGCATTTTATAAAAGCTTTTGGATATCTAAAGTTTGGTAGGACAGAGATTTAATTAGATTTCGCAAATAGTTGTCAAGAAGGATGAGTTTTAGTTTTTAAAGTGCGACTAAGTTTATAAAAATTTAATTGAAATAAAAGATTTGGTTAGTAAATATCGAGATGATTAATTTAAGGAAATTAAGGCATTTAAGAATATCGAGTCTATGGTTTAGCAAAAACAAAAAATATTGGCTGAAATAGTTATTAAAAATTGGATTTTAATCCATAAACAATATGACGAACAGCATCTGTACAACAATCTTCTTTCTTAGTTTATTTTAGAGTAAAAAAAAGAAATTGTATTACTTGAAACTCTAAAGTCTAATATTCTCATTTAGATATCAGACGAAATCATTCAAGAGGCAGTCTAAAAATTCGTTTTGCTAGAAAACTACGATGAAGAAAATATCATTTTTGTTTTGAATTACATTCCTAAGGAAAACTTTTTACCATTTCTGGAAGAAATATTCTCAAAGTTTACAAAGCTTATGGTTAACTATCACTATATCAGCAGGTGGTTTGTAAAAAACGACTCTAATGAGAGCAATCTTATTCTCTCAACTGACTGGTCGCAAAAATTGTACGATGATCCTAGTGTTTCTCCAGAGCAGCAAGTTGATATATTTTTAGATTACGTACAAAAAAACAAAATAATTTATTTATAAGACAGAAAGATGCTTTGGTAAACAATAGAACATAAAGTTAGGCAGATTATAAACAACACTTATTAAATTAATTCTTTTTCTGAAACTGAGCTCATAACCTTCTTGAAACTAATTAGTGATTTTATAGGAACTGGTATATAGTATTCAAACTCAGAGTCTGAGAAGTAAACCACTTTTATTTTTACTAATTTTTTTCTAAAATTTTGATTATATTTTAAATAATTTTTAAAAAATTTTGTTAGAATTTTGATTTAATTTTAAATAATTATTATTAAATAAAGCATAAGGCAATGCGTCAACTTGAAGATTGTTAGCTATTACTAATACTTTATTATTAATTTTTAAAAAACTATCTAAAAATGTCTAAGTGAAGAAAAGTGGGAATAAGTTTAGCAATTAAATTATAATTAAATTTTAAGTGATTTAAATTCAATAATCAATTCACCTTTACAAAGAGAGTTCATTAATTCTATTTAATATATTCTTCCTGAACTTAAAGTAGAAAATATTGAGTCTTATTCTCCTATAAATAATGCTAGATATATTTAATAAAGTACTCCTAATATTAGAAAATCCTCTTTAACTCACATTGATTCTAATAACCCAGAATCTTCTGACACTCCTCATTTATTAAGCTCACCTGAGATCTAAAATAAAAATAAAGAACTTAATTCTTCTGAATTCGCTGTAATTTAAAAAACTGAGCTTAAGTTATAAAAGGTAAATATAAAATAACTTGTTATTTTTTATTAGCTTTAAATTTAAGCATTTAAGTTTTTATTATTAATTTAAATTTTTCATTATTTAGCTTTGAAAAATGATTAATAAATATAATAAAGAGTTCTTAAAATAAAAATTGATGAAGAAATCATCAATTCAAATCAATTAAAATATTAAAAATTATTTTTCAATATTAATTATTATTTTTAGTTAAAAAGTTTTTTTAATTATAAATAAAAATAAATCAACCCTTCAAAATATCAACATAAATAATTACCACCTCTAAATTAAATAAATTCACTATTTTTTAATAGATTTATGTAAATTCTTATAGAGGAGGGAATCTAATTTTCCATAATTTAGATTTTTAAAATATAAATTAAAATAGAAATTAATCTTTATTTAATATTTAATTCTATTTATTTCAAGGATATATATATCTAAATTTTCTACTATTTCAATTTCATTTTGAGTTTAAATATTTTCTTAGAGTAATTCTAAATTAATTTATCTTTTAATTTGAGTTTTATTGATTTATCTCTCAAAAAAACCTTTGATAAAGTTAATTATCAAATAATTTTACAATTTTAAACTTAATTTATTAATTTTAAAAAGTGTCTTAGTGAATCAGCTCAGAATACACCTATGAGAGATAGTTTAACTAAGAAAGATAACATAACTACTTTAGACGATTAGTTTATAAACTAAATAAAGTTTTAGTCATAGAGCACAATAAGAATGACTTAAGGTATAATGAACTGCTTGAGATTGATTAAAATACTGTGGCCTGTGTAACTTCAAATTTATGAAGCAATGAAAGAAATTATTGACTATTATGTAATTTGATTAAAATTTTTTAATTAATTTCATCTTTTATTTTTAAAAAAAGATTTATAGCTTGTTTTATCTTCTGTGCAATAAATCTTTCAAAGAAAAGTTTATAAGGAAGTTCAAGCTTGAGCATATGAATGCTAATAATGAAAGTCTTATCGAAACTCATGAAAATAATATGGATTTTATTATGGAATAATACTTAATTTAAAAAAAATATTAGAAATCTAGAGATTTTATTATTCAATAGTACAGCAAATTTGGAGATAACACAATTGTCATTCCCTAGAACTATTAAAACATAGATCCTAACCAAAAAATTTTAGATGATTAAAATCAAAAAAGATCTTTTTCATTATTCGAAGGATTAGATTTTTAGCTCCCAGAAATTAGCTAAGGAGAAGCATATAACAATCTATTAAGCTCAAGAATAATTTCTAACTAATCTTTTTTATCACTTATTTCCTTACTAGAAAAAATAAAACCATTTCTAAAAGTAATTTTTCAAAATTATTTTAATTAAATTTTAGTTTGTTAATAACAATAAATGTTTCTTAGATGTTAATCATTTATTAATTATGTAACAAAGAAATTAAGATTTTATCAAATTTTTTAATATTATTAAAGATTTACTTAAAGAAAAATGCTGATTTAATAGAGGAACATTTTTAAATTTATGAATAAATAAAATTTGAATTTGTAGAAGCATGTTACCAGAGTTTCATACCTAACTACACTTTAAGCTAGTTAAATATGGAAAATATATTAAATAATGTAAAATGGGATGTCAAAGAACTTTCAAAAGATATTAAGCCAAATGCATATGTTGCTAACTTTAAAGTTTTCTTATAAAAAAATTATGAATGTATAAATAAAACATTTTAAGAAGATCAACTAGAGAAAAAATAAGCCCTTTATAAAATTTTAGTTTATTACTTTTTCTAGTCGGTGATTGAAATCTATTCAAAGATAAAATAAGTAAGTTAAATTCACTAATTTTATTCAAATTATTTTATTCATTTTTGCTTGTGAACATAGATAACTACATAATCGAGAGGTTAACTTTTGGTTGACATCAAATAAATTTTGTTAGAAACAGAAGAACTTTTGGTCTGGGATACAAAGCAATATAAGTAGTATCTAGAAAATTATTTAGAGTTGTTGCAGTTTTGCAACTCTGATGACATACATACATTTATAGTTAAATATAGGGTAAATTAGATATTTTTGGTAAAATTTATATTTATTTACTTATAATGTTTTAATAAAGGAAAGATATCCTTACAGGTGTCTTAAAAGCTTGTTTATTTTATCTGAAGCAGGAGTAACTTCTAGTAAAAAAAAGAAATTAGAAAATCAAATGTAAATGCTTAAAAATTATTAATTGTTCTTAAGAGATATAAAGTGATTGATTGATTATGATCTATCTTATAAAACAATTATCATGAATAAGTATAATTTATATATACTAACTACTATATTAAAAATATCTATATGTCTGTATATACATATATACTAATGCATATGTATTAAATTGCAATCAATTTTAATTATTTCTTAGTTAATTAAATACATTAATTATAAATTAAAAAATTAATTTAGAGAAACAAACAAAGTAACATCATTCATTCATTTTATATTATATTTATTAGAAATTTATTTATTTAAACAATCAACAAATTTTGATTATTAATTTTGTTTGAGTTAAATTTTATGACATTTATTTTTTTAAACAATCTACAAGTTTGTTTTGATTATTAATTTTGTTTGAGTTAAATTTTATGACTTAAGAATATTAAATTCTATCTTCATAATTTATTTTGAAGTTAATGACTTTTCTATATTATTGATAAAATTTTTAATTTAGAAGCAAATATTACAATTTAAAAATAAAAATATGACATTATATGTTGAAATTTAATAAATTTAGAGTCTTATTTGTTGTTTTTTTAGTTAATAATGTTAAGAATTTTGCAGTTGAAACAAGAATATTAGTTGATTGGAAATAGAAATTTAGATTTTAGTTACCTATTTTTATAAATTCTGAATAAATATTAACTAACTAAAAGGAGATTTATCTTAATTAATAAAACTAGTTTTTTTAAAAAAAAAAGAGTTTCGTTCATTTATTAATATATAAATACATTAAAGTATTTCTTTCTTTGTTTGTTAAAATGGATAGTAGCTCTCAAACTCTCAATAAAATAAATTTAAATCTTAATATTTAGAGCAGTTAGAACATTCAAACAAAAGAAGTTGATGAGTTGGTTATTAAAATTCTTACCTATCGCAACAAAACGAATGGTAGAGTTTATGACACTATTAATTAAGATTATCTTCTAAATCTCCTTGATAAAACTAAGATTATTGAAATTGAAAAGAGCTTCCCGACAAAAGGATTGGATATCATTGATTTTGTGAGGTTATTTTTAAATAATATTCCTCATAGAGAAGATGAAACACTTTATTTAGCAATATCTTTAATTGATTTGTTCAAGCGTATTTCAGAAAATCTTAACCTATCTTCCACAATTTAAATGAAACACATTACCTCAGTTATTTGTGATGTATATTAATTATACTTGAAATAGTTTTATTTATGATAAAATTAGAAGAATACCTAAGAAAGTATTAAAATATTATATTACAAATAGAGAATGCAAGAAAAAAATAGCGCTCAGTATAAAATATAGACTGTTTTAATGCCTGAGCCTTAGAAATTTAGATTAGATGCATCAACAATCAGATCTATTGATATCGACCCACCACCAATATATGGGAGATATGATGATGATTTGTAAAGATTGGTCAAATAAAAAATTAAAACAGATTCAATGCATCATTTAAATCATCGCATAAAAACGTAATTATGGATTTTAGTTTATATATTCAATTAGAAATTAATAACAAATGCTTTTAATAATCAATTAAATTACCTACTTACTTAATAACTAATTCATGTAAAATAAAACTTTTAATTTTTTTAAAGTTACAAAAACAATTTATAAACAAGAGTAAGTAAGTAAATAAGTAAGCTTGATAGATAGATAGATTGATAAAGAAATAAATAGCTAAAAAAATTAGCAAGTTTCAATCAATAAAAATAATTTGATCATTTTTAATTTGATTCTGGAATTACTAAAAATTTGCAAATTAAAAGCAGTAAATAAATAAATAAATATGTTTTATTATTTAAATTAAAATAAATGCACATACATAATCCAATTTTTTGATCAAAAAAATACATATATGTTTATAAATAAATTCTATAAAAAAGTGGTGTGTATGCTAAAGATATAAAAAGGATTATAAGTTTGGATTCTCTTTCAGATAGAATTAATATGTATAGCATAGATTGTGAACTTAAGTAGTTCATAAGACCAAAGAGCAATTAGCCCCAAGAAAAAATATCAAGTGATATTATTATATTTAGTTTTGCATGGAGTGAGCGATAGGAGCGTGTAAATTTATTTTCTATTAAAATTATGAATTATTCAAAAGAAAGAAAGATAAATACTTATTGATGTATTTATTTATTATTTGATTATTTTAGATTTTTATGATAATAATCTTATAAATTTACAATTGCTCATGATTATATTTTTATTTTTTAAATTGAAGGTATTTAAATTATTAAAAATAAAATTATTGTTATATTTTTTTTTAATCTTAACTTTTTTTATTAAATAATAATATTTTCTTTCAAAAATTTTAGTTCCCTATTTATTAATTAAAATAATAAATGAATAAATAAATATATTTTTTGGATTAATTTTTATCAACTTCTCAATAGTTAAATAAATTAATTTAAATATAAAGCTAGGTGCAACTTTAAAAGATTTTTCTTTATGCTTCTGGGATAGAAGTGATAACTTTAAGTACGAGAAATAAATTTCTATATAGAGCTTCATGAGTGATTATCAAACAAATATTTGGTATTTAGAGTTTCCTAATTGTTGGGTAACTACAGATGCAAAAAATTAGCTATATGAGTGGGATTTAGAAAAGGAGATAGTAAAGAGAACTTTAAGCTCACCAAAAATTAAACATACTATTTTTGAAGTAATAGAAATACCTGAGTTAAAGCTAGTTGCTGTAGGTTCTTCTGATAGATTAATCACTATTTGGGATTTTAATAAAGGTTCGATGGTATAATGTATAGAATTTTTTAAAGCAGGAATCCACTCAGTTGTTTATTTTAAAAGTTACCAAGTGCTTGTTTGTGGTGGTTTTTAGAACAATATTTCCCTGCATTAGATTGATCCAAAATATTTGGATGTGAACAATAAGGGACTTTTAATTGGACATCAAAGTATGATTACAGCAATAGATTGTGTAGAAAAAACTCCAATGATTATAAGCTCTGATGATTCAGGAACGATTAAAATATGGGACATAAGAACTTTGAAATGCATCCAAACAGTTGATTGTGGTCAGAGAACAGTCATAACTAAAATAATTAATTTATATCCCAAAGGCAGGCTTTGTTTTTTAGGAACTAGGATAAATGTTATTGATTTCGATGAAGCAGACCTTATAATTAAAAAAACTAACAACTAAGATGATACCTTCCCTATCAAAGTAGAGAATAATTCTAACGATCTCATCGTTGTAACAAGAAAAGACATAAGGTATCTAACTAACTAACTTTTAAGAGAAATAGCAATAGAAAAAAATATTTTTTTTTGAAATAGATTTGTAGATATAGACACAGGAAAAATAAAATAAATTTTTGTAGGATTGTTAAATGATGCCGAGGATGAAATAACAGCGTTTAAATAAATAGAGCAAGGAAGTAAATTTATATTAGGTAATTTATTTATTATCATTTATTGAAAAAAAACGATTATTGATTAATATTTTATTATTCATTTAAAAAATTAAATTAAGGCAATCACAGAGGAGAGATTTCGTTGCATAGTATTTAAAATGGTGAACTGATAAACAAACTACATTCACATTAGAATGAAGTGACAAGTATTAGAATTGATTATTTAAACAAGCTGCTAATATCTGCAGGATGGGATTCTAACATTAAAATTTAGTATTTAACTGATAGTGGCAGTGACATAAAAAGAGAAATTATCAACTGTTTTTACAATAAAGAAGTAACCATTGTAGAGGTTTCAGTCTATCACAATCTATTATTTGCTGCTTCTAACTCAGAATTTATTTACGTATTTGATTATGAATTTGCCAAACTCCTTTACTGCATAGAATTAGAAAACAAAGTAATTCATTAATTTATTTATATTTCATATTTAATAACTTGAATTATTTAAAGGTCGAAGTATAAGCCATGTCTGTTGTAAATGGATTTAGTTTATTACTGATTTCTGCAAATAATGGTTTTATTTATATCATCAATTTTTCCAAGAAAGAATATTTATTTACTGCTAGGCTAATTGGATACATAGATATTCCTTAACTTATTAAATATCACCAATCAGAAGAAAAAGAGGACTTAATTCCGAACTTGGCTCATAATCCACAAATTCAAATTAATTCTTAAGATTCTTTATAGATTCCAATATCTCAATTTGTTTTTTAATCTCAGACTACAAAAAATTTGGCATCTCCTAATTTAGCCTTACGAATATAAAAGACCAACATTGATTAATACAACTACATAAACTCTCCTTTAACACAATCACCTTCATAGTAAATATATATATGTTTTTATTATACTCAAGATATTTACTTATTGTTTAAATAGATTTTAGAATACAAATGCTTAGAATATATTTACTTCGACAACTCAAAAGATTATAGCAGCTAATAGATTTATTCTACCTTAAATAAGCTCTGTTTAGCATTAATCAACTTTAGGATACGTAGATAAAAATTAAAATAGCCCTTAAAGGTTAAGTTGTCAATATTAAGATGAATAATAATTATTACAACAACAGCAATAGTAATAATAAACAATTTAATAATTATAACAGCCAGAAGTACCTAATGAAACATAAAATAGCGAAATTGAATAAAATGACTAAAGCAAGAAAGTAATTTTCGTGAATAAAATTCTTCTTGACACATAAATAAATGAAGAATAAGTTAATTAAATGGAAAAAAATAATTAAGATCAAGTAATAATAGATAATAACAATAGAAATATATCTTCAGCTAATAGCAATAGAAGTTAGGAATAAGTCAAACTAACAAAATTTATATTATATTGCTCTCTTAATAAAGGAGATCTTTTAGGAATAGACTTACTTCCTTTTTGCAAATAGTTTGACAATATAACTTACACTGAGCACTGTAATTAGAGAATAAACTACAATGCTTTTAGAGGAAACACTGAGAATTTCCTAAAAGTAAATTTGCTAAATTTTTTTTAATTTAAATTTTCTCATAAAAATTTAATTTTTTAAAGAATTATTTTTATTATTCAGTTTTTTCAATAATTTGTTCAATTTGTAATCTGTTTTTTCAATAATTTTTTCAATTTGTGATTTGTAAATTTTTTATTTAATAAAATTTTTGATTAGTTTTTAAAATATTTTGTTTAATTCAATTTATTCTTTAAAATTTTTGGAGGAGCTTTATTTATTTGATTATTTCTTTACAATTTAAGTAAATTAAAATATTTTTATATATTAAAAATTAAAAGAGCATTGAGTAGATTAAAAATGAAAAAATGTCTTAATAAGGTTAGCTTAAAGTAAACTCAGAAGGAAGAAAATGCTCTGAAAAATAGTTAAATCAATCAATTTATAAGAATATAATATTTTACAAATAAGGAGCTCACAAAGATATTTTAACTTCATTGAAAATGATTAATCTAAAAGAACCTTAACTACTGACAAGCAGTATGGATTGCTTCATAAAGGTTTGGAATAAAGATACAGGAGATTTAAAAGCGAGCCTTAATATTAATCATCCACTTCCTTTAATGTGGAATATAGAAAAAGATATTATTTAGGATGGAAAAAAGAAGATTGTTTTTGCATTAAAAATTTTAGACGTTATTTACAAGAAATATGGAAAAGAACTCTCTTTCTAGGAATAAAGAAAAGTTAAAGTAACAGATTTCCTAGCAAATATTTTATCATCTTAAATAGATTCAGAAATATTTACTCAAAACTGTACAGAAAAAAAAGAATAACTCTATGAAAAGCTCCGCAAAATTCCTATTACAGAATGGATATCTAAGCTTGTAGATCCCAAAGAGTATAAAGGAGAAATCATTTTAATGAAAGACTAATATTCTCCTAGGGACCTTAAGTATGAAAAAAGCAAATAATTCTTCTAAACAGAATTAACAGGTCCAAGTCTGAAAAGAATGGAGGCTAACAAAAGAGTTGCTATGGCTACAAAAGCTTGGAAGCAAGAAAATGAGTCTAAGGAGGCTGAACTGGAAAACTAGTTAAGAAACGAAAACAACTTTTTGAAAAACTATAAATATGAAGAGAGGGAAGAAATTGTTCAATTTCTAGAAGCTAACTATCGAGATAAATTAATTAACAACGAATTTTCTAAAATCTTAGAAGAGTTCTCAAAACCTACTTAAGATTTCTAAAAGAAATTAGATCTTCATCTTTTTTAAAAAAAGTAAGTAATTCAATTTTTTTGCATACAATTTTATTCACTCATTCAATTTTGATTAAATAAATTCAGTAAAAACTAAATAAATAAATAAATAAATAAATAAATAAATAAATAAATAAATAAATAAATAAATAAATAAATAAATGAATGAATGATAAATATTATGAAATTTTTTGTACTCATTAAAATTTAAAAAATTTTTAAAGATGCAACAATAAATAGTTCATTTATTTTTAGTTGAAAAATTAATAAATCAGAAATTACGTCAGTTAGAAATTGATAGTAAAAAATTTAGAAATTATTAAGAAATGAAAATAACAATTTATTAGCAAAAACTATTAAAATTACTTACATGATAATTTCAAAACTAATAATTGGGATTTAGCTTATTTATCCTGATTAAAGACTAAATATTTATAATTTTTTAAACTTTTTAGCTTATAATAAGCTTGTTTAACTTTATTTGATTGTTCTCAATCCCTCAATCAGGATTTTTTTAAAAATATTTTTTTAAAATTAAATTAAAATCTATAAATAAATTAATAAGTAGCTAATTTTAATAGTTTATCTACAATTATTTTATTATTAAAAAGCTTTAAAAGAAATAAATATTCTTCTTATCTTTATTTAACATTTTGTTTGTTTGTTTAGACATCTTTAATTTTGTAATTTAAGACATTTAATTTAATATGTTAAATCTTTATTTAACAGGACAAAGTAAATGATTTAGGCATAAATGAATTCATCAAACTAAAATTAATTTGAAGGAATTATTAAGAAAAGAAACACAAAAGCATTCATAAATCATAATGGATAACTCTAGTCTTAGACTAATTTATAATAGAACAATTAAAATTAACAAAGATTAAGCTATTAGAGTGATAAACAATCATTAACCTTCAACTAAGATGCTTAAGATAATAATGAATTACTAATGCCTGCTCTGATATCAAAGAGAAGATAATAAAGTCTTTAATAAGTTTAAAAAATTAAGTTAAAAGATTCGATAGATGAAACAGAATTTAAAAAAAAGAAATTAGAAAGCTAGAAAAAAAAATAAAAAGAAAAATAAATAGAAAAATCAATGAATTTTTATGAATATGCAAACCAGAAGCAGTTAATAAACCAAAAATTATCTTCTCCTTCATTATTTTAGAATAATTAGCATTTATCATTCATCAATAAACATTTAAATCAAAGCCAAAACACTAAAATTTATTAAAATTAAATACTTGATAGCACAATTGACAATTAATCAACTGTTTTACAAGCAAACACAAGTTAAATCTAGAATGAATTTACAGTAATGCAAGAAAATAGTTAAGTAAACGACATTCATTAGAGCTCATAAATAAACATCCCTTCTGCTATGATAAAAAACAATTCTACAACAATTGGAAACAATTCAACAGTTCTAAATATGAGCTAAGAAGAAGTAAGTCAGATCAATGAAAAAGGATTCAAGGAGGGTATTCATAAAATGAATAAACTTTCTTAGGTTCTGAGAAATATGGACTCAAGGATAAAGAGAGCCTAATAACACTTTAATGATGACTCAATTATATCTGCATTCCTTTAAAAAAGAAATGAAATAAATTAATAACTAGACTAGAATGAGCTTTCTATTAATTCATAATAGAAAGATAAAGACTCTAAATTGCTTAGAGCCAGTATGAACTCTTCTTCAATTCTACCATAAATAAAAATAACCGATTAAAGTCACATTAATAACAACACTAGCTAGCTAACTGATAATAACTCTATGATGCTAAAAGACATAGTCAAAGAGTTTGATAGCAAAGGAAAGAATTAATTTTAATCGATATCAACTAAAAATAAACACTAAAAATCTTCATAAATATTAACAAAAAATGGGTTAGATGTTCTTAAAAAATTAATTTATGACGTACCTTCCAACGATAAAAAAGTTCATTACATGAATAATAACTTAAAAGGAAATATAAGCAAGCGCTCAAATTTAAACCAATCGACTCCAAATCTGTTTACTTACCAAATAAATTCTTAAAAAAAAATAAATTATCTACCAGTTAATAATTAAAGCTCTTCTTCATTTTTGCACAATCCAAATGAAAGTGATGAATTATTATTGAAAATTTAAGATTCTTTGAATCAACAGCCAATTGTTGCATAAAAACTCTTGCAATATAAAAAAACTCTTAACAGCAATATATAAAATGCTTTTAATTTATATTAAAGAATAGAAGATTCCCTTGCAAGTGTTACCCCTGTTAATATTAACTAGCAAAAAGATAAATGAAATCATTTTATAACATTTTTATCAAAAAATTAAATAATATTTATGTCTGTCTGTTTGCAAGTTCATTTATTTTTTATAACATGTTTAATTTTTATTGATTTATCTGCCAGCAAATAATGTTTTAATATTAGTCTGAATAAAATTTTTATTTTTTTCTTAAGAAACGACAAAAAATTGTTTCTAAATGTTTGTTAAGTTTTACTAAAATATTAGTGAAGGTTTAATTAATTTTATCTAACTAAAAAACGAATATTCAGTCAATATTTTTTTCTTGAGAAAATATTAGAAATTAATTAAAAATAAATAATTTGCCCTCCCAATTTTGAAATTTTCACTTAAAAAATTCAGAAAAAAATACTAAATTTACAGATAAATTATCTTCAATATTTTCAAAGAAACCAATTTTCTATGGGATGCTTGAATTTAGATAAAGCTTTAGATAATTAACTATTTTTTCAAAAAACAAATCAAAATTACCCATTCATATTATAAAAAAGAGACTAATTTACTGTTATTCAAAATTAAATAGTAGAAACATTAAATAAAATGAATTAATTTCTATCAATCTTTATTTTCTATCTTTCTATAATTTTGATTCTCATCAAAATAAATAAATAAATTTTGTAAATTAACACCTAAATCTGGCTTTTAGAAATAGTTTATCTTCATTATTTTAATTATTAGTTGTAACTTTGACGTTTAACTTTAATATACAGCAAAATATTTATTAATGTGTAAAAAATTATGAAAAAGCCTACACCTTAGAATGAATATTAGTAGGAATTTGTTTTATAAACTACTATTCCTATTATCAAAAAGGCTATCATTGACATTAAGTCTTTAAAACTTCTAGCCAGTCCATAAGCCTTTCCAGTTGATTATTTTTTTACAAATTTTCCTAACAGAGGAAACATCGCTACAACTCTCATATTATAACCCAGACCAATAATCACTGTTCCAAGAATAGGATCGTATTAGGTTAAAATAAATTGTCCAAACAAAGATGCAAAGCTGGAAAATAAAAGCCACTCGTGACCTTTTTAAAGCCAATCATAACCCATTCCCATTAACCAGTTAAAAAAGCCATAGAATGTGCATATAGATGATATTCTTGTAGAATCTAAAGTATTTATCTACCAATAAGATGAAAGGTAAGCAGGTAACAAGGCGTCTATAACATTGGTTACTAGTAAACTAGATGCGATGATAAATCCATAAAGCCAAAATTCTACTTTAAATGACTTAATCTACTCCCATTATGATTCTTCAGATGATTCAGGCTATTATTAAGCTAAATTCTAATTTGAGTGGGTTTAAGATTCTGTATTTGATAAAAACTGCTATTGTTATTATTTTTCCTTTTCTTCAATATGATAAGTCATAAAAGAAGCAAATAAAGAAAAGCAAGTTAACGCAAATGTAAATAATAGTGCATATTCTAATCCATACTTATTTGCCAAGGCTGGCTACAGAATAAGGACTACACATTTAGCAATTAAAACTGAAGAAGAGTGCACACCAAATAAAAATCCTTTTTCTTTTTCAGCTACGTATTAGTTAAGAAACGATTTAGAAGATGTTTGAATTGTTTACATCGATAAAAAGACCAGCATTCTACCAATAAAAAAGAACCAGTAAATGTTAAAATAATAAGAGGCATATATCATGAACTATCCAAAAACAATAACAGATGCTTAAACTATCATAACTATTGAATTTGAATATAAATCGCAGAGAAGCCCAATAAAAAATGAGAGGAATATTAAGACAAACAAAGAAAGAGATTAAGCTAAGTTGAAATAAAACTCAAACTACTCAGCATAATCTTTTGCAAAAAACTCTTTCCAATAGTCATGTAGAGAAGGTGCTTCGGACATAGCATAAATACTTCCAAGTGTAGCTAGGCAAATCCATATTGCCATCGGATAGTTAGTTTAAAGCTCTTGACTATCAGCATTATTAGCTTTTGCTCCTTTTTATTAAATCATAATCTTGAATAAATTTTTGAATTCTAATATTATTGTTTTTGAATATCAATTAATTAATTATCACTCTCAACTAAATCATAATTATTTTAACAATTTATAACCAAACTGTTATCGAATTATGCAAATAACTAAAAACTAATTAATAACAAACAAGCAAATTAACTTTTTTTCAAAAAAACCAAAAAAATTGTGACAAATAAAAAAAAACATAGATTTATTAGATATAAACAGATGCTGTTTATTAATCTAAAAATTTTTAATCAACGAAATGCAGTAAAATTTTTGACTGTTCTTTATTTAACATTAAGGCAAAAAGTCTTTTTGAAAATTTAATTAATTTTTCAAAAACAAATAAAAAAAATAAACTAAATTTTGAAAAAACTTACTCTGTCATTTATAGTAAATTTTTGATTATATAGAGTAGAATAATTTATTTTTTAAGCTAACATATTTAATTTATTTAGCTTTATATATATCAACATCATTTATAGTTTTTTTAAATATCAAAAAAAAATAATTAATATATTTTTTAAACTAAATGACTATATGCTTATTTATTTTAATAAGTGTTTGATAATAAAAGAAATTTAATTATTTATTTTTAGTTTTTTAGTAGAAAATCTTTCTCATTCATTTTTAAAAGAATTGTTAATAAATTATTAAATTCAAATAATAGATCATATAAAAATAAATTAAGTAAGTATTTAATTAAGCACAAAATATGTTTCTTACTAATTTATACATTTTTTTATCTCATAATTAAATCTTTCTGATCAAATTTTTTTGTCTAAAATAAATCAGAAATAAATGAGGAAATAACAACATAATGAAAATTATAAATGGCAATTAAATATACTAAATTTAGTAATGCTTTTAACATTTAAATTTACATTAAATAAATAAATATCTTTTTAGGAATAACTTAAATTCATTCTTTAAATGATCCTATTTATTTTGATAAACTCATGATAAAAAAAATTGAAATTTCAAATATCAGATTTTAATTAATAAAAATAATTGTCTATTTACAAAAACAAATAATTTTTATGTATGTATTTAAAAGTATAAATATATAATTAGTAATGTAGAGTAATATTTTAATTTTTATTTAGGTTAATCTTAGTTGGAATGATATTTATTATTATTTAGTATTTTTTATTATTATTATTATTATTCAAATATTATTTATTTATTTAAATAATTTTCAAAGCTTTTGAAGAATTTGTAAAGGTTGTTTACTTTTAATGTAAAGGAATATGTTAATTAATGTGTAAAAAGCAATGTAAAATCCTACTCCTTAAAAGGAACTATGATAAGAATTGCTAGCATTTACTAGTAATCCTATGATCAAAAATGCCATCATTGATATTAAGTCTTTAAAACTTCTAATTAAACCATATGCTTTACCAGTTGCCTCTTTTTTTACTAATTTTCCAAGAAGTGGAAACATGGCAACTACTCTCATATTGTATCCCAATCCCTCTATTACGGTTCCCAGAACAGGATCGTATTAAGTTAAGATAACTTACCCAACTAACGAGGCAACACTGGAAAATAGTAGCCATTCCTATCCCATTTGTAACCAATCATAACACATTCCCATAAGCCAGTTAATAAATCCATAGAATTACTATATGGAAGATATTCTTGTTGCATCTAAAGTATTAATTTTCCAATGGGAAGAAAGATAAGCAGGCAAAAGAGCGTCTAAAACATTTGTTACAAGTAGGCTAGATGCTATAATATATCCAAAGAGCCAATATTACATGCTGTAAGAGAGAATTTGCTACCATTAAGACATGAAAGTGTTCTATGTTTGTGTTTATACCAAATCCTAGTTTGAGTCAATTTAGCTTTCAGAGTCTAAGTCTGTTTATACTTCAGCTAAATTTGTTTTTTCTTTTTCTTCTAAATAGTAAGTCATGTAAGAAGCAAACAAGGAAAAGCAAGTCAAGCCAAATGTAAATAGCAATGCAACCTCCATTCCTAATTTGCTAGCTATATAAGGTTCTATTATCAGGACAACAAATTTTCCTACCAATACTGAAGAAGAGTGTATACCAAATAAGAATCCCTTTTCTTTATCAGCAACATGTTAATTTAGGAAGGACTTAGAAGATGTTTGAATAGTTTACATACCTAAGATAATGAGCATTCTACCAACAAAAAAGAACCAAAACTAGCTGAAATAGTAAGAACAATAAACTAAAAATTATCCTAAAACGATTATAAAACCTTGGACAATCATAATAATAGCATTAGAGTATAAATCGCAGAGTATGCCAACAGCGAAAGAAAGAAATACAAGGGAAAACAGCGAAATAGACTAGGATAAGTTAAAGTAAAACTCAAATCTCTCAGCATAATCATGAGCGTAGTATTCCTTCCAGTAGTCATGCAAAGAAGGAGCCTCTGTTTAAGCATAAATGCTGCCAAAAGTAGCCAAGCATATCCATATAGCCATAGGAAAGTTAGTCTTTTATTCTATTTGAGTGTTAAAATCTTGTTTGACTTTATTTTAATTCATCTAATTTGACTTTTATGTTTGTTTGTTTATTATTAGATTTATAGCTTATTTCTTTCTTTATTTATGAAATATTTTTTATAGTTTTTAATTGTTTTTTCACTTTACTAAATGCTATATTTATGTTGATAATTTTTTTAGCTTTTGTTTATTACTAATAACAATTATTTATTCTTTAATTTACAAATTTGGTTTTCAATTAAATTTCAGAAATCCAAAATTATAATTACAAATCTGATTCACAAATTCGATTTATTTATTAATTTACCAAATATCCTAAAAAGCCATAAAATCTTCAATTTCAATTAATCATTAATTTAAATTGTGGTTTTGGAGGGTAAAACAACATCCTCTCTTTCCTTATTTAAATTAAGTGAATAACTCTTTTTAAATCATCTTAAAGCTTTATTTTGTCTTTAGGTTAATCTAAGTAAAGATTAACAAAACAAATAAAATGTATTTAATATCAATATTAGATTTTTAAGATTAATTTTAACAAGAATATCTATATATATATCATATTTATTTAAAGATATTTTAAATATTTATTAATGCCTATTCTTCATATAAAGCTGATTAAAGGTTAAAATTATTCATAAATAATAAAATAATGAATGTGGTTATTTCTATTACATACAATATTTGCTTTTTATAAATTACAAATTTAATTTTCAATTTAATCCATAAATCCAAAATTGCAATTACAAATCTGATTCTTCGATTAAATTTATTTCTTGATCAAATATTGTTAAAAACCATAACTTCAATTTCAATAAATCATTAATTTAAATTGTGGTTTTTAGATAACATATAAAAATATCCACTTTTTCCCAAATCAAAATTAAGCGAATAACTCTATTTTAATCTTTTTTCAATTTTATTTTATTTTTAGGTAAAACTAAATAAAAATTATTTAAAATAAAGTGTATCTTTTATCAAAGCTAAATTTAAAATTTTGCTTAAATTTTATAGTTTGTTCGTCTATTTAAGCTAATTAATGGCTGAAATTATCTAAAAATATATTTTTTCTAAATAAGATAATGCTTTTATTTCTAATCATTATTTTTTCTTTTTTGATTTACTTTCTATTTAATCCACAAATCCAAAATTAAAATTACAAATCAGAATCATATTTATTCAATTAGTTTCTTCATCAAATATATTTAAATTCCATAACTTTATTTAAATAATTAATTAATTTAATTTATGGCTTTTAGGGTGTATTACAAAATCCTCTTTATTCCTATCTTAAATCAAGTGAACACTTTTTTAATTCTCTTTAAGCCATTTTTAAGTAAATCTAAGTAAAGATTATTTAAATTAATAAAATGCATTTTTTTATAAAATTTAAAGTCAATTCTAGCTCAAGTACATTAAAGCATCTTTATTTATAGATATATAAAACAATTAAGCATTCATTATAACTTATTCTTCTGATAAATCTATTAGAGATTAAATTGATCCAAAAATATATTTTTTATTTATAAATGTGTTTATTTGTTTATTTCTATTGTTTAAAGCAGCTACCTCTATTTTAAAGTTGTCTGTTAAAACATGAATTGAAAAATAAAATATTTAACTTTTGTTGTAAATATAAAAAGTATATATGTGTAGTATCTGTATTTTAAATCAAATTTAATTAATATTATTCTATCAATTTAAATAGATATTTATTCATTTGTCTTATTTTTATCATATAAAAGAAAATTTTTTTATTAATAAAGGAATTATTTGCTTCTTAAATTTACCTTTAATATAAGGAGAATCTAACTTCTTGTATTTAAGAAGAATTTAATTTCATATTTCTTTTATAATACTCCCAATACTAAGGCTAAAATATGTTAACTCTATAAACCATTAAAATTTCAAACAATTTATATTGTTTTTAAAGACAGACACATACATTCATCTTAAATAAATAGTTACATTAAAATATTTCATTTTAAATTCTTTAAATCAAAACAATGAGATGATATTTATTCAAATCAAAAATAAAATATATAATTTCGAAAAGGAATAAATTTATCAGAAAATCTATAATTAGCTTCATTGTGCATCATAGTTATTTGATTGGTATATTTAAATTTTTGATGTTATTTATTTAATTAAATAATAAATGAATAGAAATAAAAAATTTAAAAACATAAATTTGTTTTTATCTTTTTGATTTGAATGAATCGTAAACAAATATTTATAAAAGTGAACATAAATACTGTAAATCTTCATTTGTTTCCTCATTAATTAAAGCTTAAAAAAAAACTTATTCTATTTAACTAACTTAACTAAACCATATTAAAATTTTTTTAAAAATGGGCCTTTATATATGAACCTTTAACGTGTATAATAGTGCATCAAGAACAAATGTTTTTTTGGGTATCAATACTCATCTAAAAATTTTATTTAGCCTACTGTACAATTTCAATTTACTATATGAAATTAGCTCACATTTCTCAATAAGATTAATTTAATTTTAAACTTTTACATAGAAGGATAGTTATCAAAAAAATCAATATTGATATTGTTAAAGAACATAGAAAACAAAATATATTAATTGAAATTAAATATTAATTAAATAGCTAAAATTGGCATAGTCCCCACAGGTTGACAAAAATTTGATTAACTTTTAATTAAAATTATTAATAATAATAAAAATTTGTAATTGTAAAAAATGTTTTTTTATGTTTGTAAAAGAGAAAAATAATACAATAATAAAGATATCAAAATAATTCATTTTAGACTTAAAAATATATAAGTTTATGACAAAACAATCAAATATGAAACGAATATTAAAATTAATAAAGAATAATCAAGGGCATGCATGCAA
Organism: Tetrahymena thermophila SB210; assembly: GCF_000189635.1. Taxonomy (NCBI): domain Eukaryota; phylum Ciliophora; class Oligohymenophorea; order Hymenostomatida; family Tetrahymenidae; genus Tetrahymena; species Tetrahymena thermophila. Next base: position 587,855 of record NW_002476559.1, read on the forward strand.
CGCAACTCATACTAATTAAAGTTACTGAGCTAGAATATTATATTTTTTAGTTTTTTTTTATTTATTATATTTAGTTTCTTTCAATTTAAAAAAAAATTGTTTTATTTTTGATTAAAATAAATTTTAATTTCATAATAAGCATTGAGATTGATAAGTTCTATTTTAGTTTTAAAGGAATTTTAAAAAGTTAATAAATTGGGAACGGTGATTTTATCATTTTAATTAATAATATTTGCAGAAAGAATATGCATACAAAATGTAAGTAAGTAAGTTAGTAAGTAAGTAAATTTATTTCTTATTTTCAAAAATGTTAGAATAAATAAAATAAATAAACTATTTAAATTAAATTTTAAAGAGCGTATTAGTTATTTAATTAATTAATAAAACCTTGAACTTGTTAGTTAATTATAAAGATATTTTTTTAATTATTATTCATTATTTTTAGAATTTTATCTTAGTGTAAAGAATTAAATTAATTATTGTATAGAAAGCTATAAAAACAACTACTCCCTGGAAAGAGGATTGATATGTGTGAGTTTCGTTAACAACTATCCCAATTATTAAAAAAGTAATCATAGACTATAAGTCTTTGAAACTTCTTATAAGACCAAAGGCTTTTCCAGTTGATTCCTTTTTAACAAATTTACCAAGAAGAGGGAGCATTGCTACTACTCTCATGTTGTAGCCCAAACCAACAATTACAGTGCCTATTATTGGATCATATTAAGTTAAAATGAACTATCCAATCAGTGATGCAAAGCTTGAAAATAGTAGCCACTCATGTCCTTTTTGGAGCCAATCATATCCCATTCCCATAAGCCAGTTAAAGAAACCATAAAGGGTGCATAGAGAAGATATTCTAGTTGCATCGATAGTATCTATTTTCCAGTAAGAAGATATATATGCCGGCAATAATGTATCTATAACGTTTGTTACCAATAGACTTGATGCTATTATAAAACCAAAAAGCCAATACTCAGTACTAAAAGACTTTACTTAATCCCATTATGATAGCTAAGATTCTTAAGATTACACCTAAGTAGGTTTTGAATCGTTTTCTTAAATAGATACTTTATCAAAAGTAATCTATTCCTACTATCTCATATTTAATTTTTCTTCTTTGTAATATAATATAAATGAAATAACCAAAGAAATACAAGTCAATCCAAAAGTTAGTAATAAAGCAGATTCTAGTCCGTACTTTTATACAATAGCAGGTTAAGCAATTAAAACAACGCACTTGCTGATTAAAATGCATGAAGAATTTATGCCAAATAGAAAAGCTTTCTCTTTTTCAGCAACATATTAATTTAAGTATGCTTTAGATGAAGTAGAGATAGTTTAAACCGCCAAATAAATCAGTATTCTCCCAACAAAAAAGAACCAAAAATAGTTCCAATAAAAAGATGCGTACATCAAAAACTAGCCTAAAACAACAAATATTGTTTAACCTATCAAAACCATTGAGTTAGAGTACAAATCGCAAAGTAGTCCTATAAAAAATGAAAGAAATATAAGTGCAATCATAGAAATCGAACTGGCTAAGTTGAAGTAAAATTCAAAGCTATCTCTATAATCTTTTTCAAAAAACTCCTTCCAGTAATCATGGAGAGTAGGTGACTCACACATTGCATAAAAACTTCCTATATTTGCTAAACAAATCCATACTGCCATTGGATAATTAGTGGGTTAATCATCTTTTTAATGATCTTTTACTTACTTTTAAATCATTTCTTATTTTGTTAATCTAATTAAAGTTTTCCTTTATTGACAAGAAATAGAATTTAAAAATTTGATGAAATATATGATATTGTTTGTTTTATTATTATTTAAATAAATTAATCATTTAATAAGTTAGCAAGTATTAGGGACTGATAAATTACATGGATAAAAATTTACTAAAAATTTATTCTTATTTGTTTACATGAAAAATATAGATGATATTCTTCATTGAACTTATAAAGTAATTATTTGATCAGTTTTTATAATTCAACTTCAAATATAAAAATTTATTTTTTTAATTTTCTTCAACTTCAAACTTTGCTTTTAATTTAGTAAAAATACTTTCTATAAATAAATAAGAAGTAATTTTGATAAATATTTATACTATCACTATTTATTTTTGATATTTTTCAAAAAGCTCATATCATGTTTTCTATCAAAATCAAAAATTTGTATTCTGATTTTAATTTTTTAAGTTTTTTTGAGAAAATGTTTTCTTCAATAATTTAACAAAATGCTTTCTTAAAATTTTAAAACTAACTATCTCGTATTAATTAATAAAACAAGATAAATTTCTAATTAGTTAATTTGAATTTTTAAAAAATAGCACTTTAGTAAAATAGAAATGACTTTCTTCTAAGAAAATAACCAAGTAAAAAACCAATTAAAAAAGTTTATTCTTCAAAGAAAAATAGAAGACAATTAAATATGTATTAATTAATTAATTAATTAATTAATTATAATTAACTCAAGTGCTTTTATATATATATATAGTACCCTATGGTACTGCCTTTTACAAGGCTTATTAATGACATTGTTTATTATTTATTCTGAGGAGGGGTTTACATATTTAAATTATCAAAAGATTGCAAAGATATTTTTGTTAATATTTAAATGGGAGATTTAAAAATTAATTAAGAATAATTTATACAATTTACATAAGATTCAAATATGAAATCAAAGAATTTGACGATTTTTATTTAAATAAAGTAAAAATTATAAAGAAAATTAAACAAATTCATTAATAAATTTAAGATTTAAATGGCATAAATGTTTTAAGGAAGAATGTATGTATATATGCGTCAATAAGTCAATATGTGCATAAAACGGAATGTTTTAAAATAATTGAAATTAAATGTATTAATTATTTAATAATTGAGATTAATCATGTTGTTTGTTTTCTTGAAATAAGCACTTTATTTTGTTGATTTATTATTTATTACAATTTTTTCCTTTCTTATTAGTCAATACTATTGGTTTTACGGAATCTGAGCTACTATTGGAGCCTTTTGGTTGTGGTAGTATATGGCAAAGAACATAAGCAGGTAGGATAAGTTGCAGAGATAGTAGTTAGCGTGTTACACAGATTAAAATAAGAAGAAGAATAAGAAAAGTGATAGCAAAATGAAAATTATTTATAAAGGGGTTCTTAGATTTCCAATCAGATTTTCTAATCTTGTCAAGATGAAAAACCAGCAAACCATTGTAAAGAATTCACTAGTGAATTCTTCTGTAAACATTAAATTTTTAAATAACTTGTGGCTGTTTTATAACTAGATTTACCCTGCTAACAAGTTATGGATGTTCAGAATAAAGTACAAAAACATTAAGTATGCAAATCCATGTAGTATATTGTTGCTATGTCCATAGTCTGTTTTATTACCTTACAGAACACCAAGCAGTATCCAAAAGACTGCAAAAAGGATAATCCATTTAAGGTAGTAATTTGTAAGAAAAATTAAAGGCATGAACAGGGTGATGGCGTTTAAAAAGAAGAAGTACTTACTCTAAGCAAATCTTTTAATCAGCTTGGATTGAGTTAGAATATATTTAATGAGAGAACATACTAAATAGCTAAAGAAGGAGAAGACTTAAAATACAAATTGTACCAGAATATAAGTAGATATAGTGATAAAAGTGATGATAAAAGATGTCAAAAATGAGCTAGCATAGTACTCTACTGATTACATATTGTAATTATTATAATTTTATTATTCTCTCATTTCATCATTGAACAGCCACTTTTGTAGGGATATAATTGAGAAAATAGTGAGTCCGTAGCACAAAACAAATTTAGTTAGGTTGCTACAGAGAATATTTATATGTGAAGGTGCATCTTGATAGCAAGATGGCTCGTAGTATTTAATTTAAATAGAGATTAACATGCAGCATAAGATCACATGCATATTCAAGATAATAACTTTACTAAACTTTCCTATGCTTCTGCTATATTCATTTAAGTTATTTTCCTAGCTAAGCATGACTTAACTTCCACTTCTTTATTACATATTGTTAGTATTTTAATACCATGCCCTTTGCTCATTTACAGATTTATCTTTTAAAAACATATTATATATATCATGACTCTTAGTATCGTGAACTAATATCAAATCTTTATTCTAAGTGTTAAGTATATTTACGTAATCACAATCATTCTCACCATAAGAAAAGCTAATATGCAATCTTGAATTCATATTCTGGTTTTTTAATATCAGAAGATTATAATCTATCTTATTCCACTTTTCAAACTAAGTGAGCTTAGACTATTAACTTGAAAACCAAGAAAAAAGCCCTCCCTAAGTCTATGAGCAATATTTATAGAAGTAAACATCATCAACTTCCTCTATTTTTGCTTTTAATATTTGTTAGTTGCTCTTCCATTCTATTTATTTTTAATATTAAAAAACATAAAAAAAAATTCCAACTTATTAATAAATTTATTTTTAAATAACATTTTTCTCAAAATTAAAAAACAGTTAAAAAATTAATTTAATTTAATTTGATAATTAATTAATTAATAATTGTTTGAAATAAAAATAATCAGAAAATAAATTAGCTTGCTTGAATAAACTTTGAAGAGAATAAATTTATTTTTATTTTCTAAAAAATGTAAATGAAATTATGTTAAAGATTGTTTTGTTTATAAATTGAATTTAGAGAAATTAATGATTGTTTGAAAATAAAAATAGTCTGAAAATAAATTAGCATGCTTGAATAAACTTTGAAGAGAATAAATTTATTTTAGTTTTCTAAAAAATGTAAATGAAATTGTGTTAAAGATTGATTATATAAATTGAAATTGAAGAATTTAATTTACCTTCTTTCTTAATTTTGTTGAATGGGAGTGTAATTTTCTCTGAGTCTTAGTAATTTTAAATAGAGAAGAATAGGTTTGTGTGCAAATATGTTACGTTATATAGTTGTTGGTATTCGTATTACAAATAAGTATCGTTTCTTATTGTATAAATTAAATACAATTCTTTATTTTTTGGGTAGTGAGAATGAAGGTAGACAGTTGAAAAAAAATAAGAGAAATCAGGAAATATTTCCTCCATTTCAAAATGTTCGTTTTTGTTGAATCTTATGATTCTTTCTTGATAGTGAGGATCTTGTCTTTCATTCTAGTTTGGCTCTATTCTGACATTTATCGTTTCGTCTTCCATAAACTCAAAGCCTGACTTCTTATTGTTCTATCTTAAAAAAAAGAAGGGTTTAGGCCTATAGGTGAATATTTTTATGTTTTAGCTTGGTAGGTTTGTCCTCATGTAGTATATAAGATTACTAGCCTTGATATTTTGAGTTAATATTTTAACACAAAGCAAATTTTCTTTGTTCAGGTATGATCTTGGGTCAGAAGATGGGTCTTCGGGTATTGATTGCTTTGGAAAATTCAACTTTCTACCAACTTGCAAAAGATCGAATGTTTGAGATTACTCGAATTTTGGCATAAATTGAGCGCATTCAGCATCCAAATGTTTTTTATTGAAAGAAAAATAATTTCTGTTGATCTAATCTTCATAATGAATGTCAAATTATTTAAAATAATGCTTTATCATATTTATATCCTTCTAAAACACATTATAGTATCTGTCCATAATAAAATACTTAGACAATAAACTTAAAAAAGGCGTGTATGTTAAGATATCATCATGATGAAGAGTTACAAAGACATCTCTAAGTTCTTGAGTGTTAAAATGTGCACTGTTCTTTAATTTGAGTTTAAGGTATGTTTCTTCTGGTATAACTTGGTTATCAGATGAACCTGAAGTGAAACTCAAAAAAGTAATATCCTGTAAAAGATTTTTAATTTCATTTAGTTGCTTATACATATTTTTGTATTTGTCAGAAAAAGCTGTATTTGAATTCAAAGGATGCTAAGTAAGTGGTGAATTTAAGAATATTACTTGTTATATTTTTACTACTAATTCTTCTTGCATTTAGCTTAAAACATTTAAACATACAAATCCACCCATTGAATGGCAAACCAAAATAAGCTTTTCACTTGTTTTACTTGTTATGTATTGAATCGCTCTTTAAACCGAAGCCTATTCTTTTTCAATCAGAGTAATACTGAATGCAGAAAGAGCATTTTTAAAATCCATAGCATAAAATTTAAATTACTTTAACTTATTTTTCTAATCTTTCTAAAAGTACCTGTTTAATAAATTAATTAATAAATTAATTATTTTATTTTAATTAAATTTCTTATAAAAAATGAGTAAATAAATAAATAATTAAATATTTTTATTTAAAAATTTTTTTAGTAATTAAATGCTGTAATTTCTGATAATTTTACTTCGATAAAAGTAATAAATAAATTTAAATTTTAATTAATACAATTCAAATTACAAAAAACGTTTTTTGATTTATTGGGGATTTAATTTAATGAGAAGCTAGTGTAAATAATACTTAATTTAAAAAGAATAAATTATATTCATAGCTTAATATTTTATAAATTTAAATACTTTTGCTGTTAGAGATTCTTTTCGTTTTCATATATGAGTAACTTTTGAAGTTGATGGTTTAAAGAGTTAATTTGTTGAGGATTACCCTTTCCGTGCCCATGAATATATAAAATAGGGATGTAGGTTTCTTCAAAGAAGAATTTATTTTTAATATAACATTGCTAAGATTCATTTTCTTAAAAATTTTGATATACTGTTTAAAACTGAGATTAATCTTCTTGTTTCAACTCATCGTTTTCCCTATTACTTTACTATAAATATTCTATATCTTAAGCTTAGTCAGATTTTTTTGTATTGTCTGTCTCTTAAGGTACTTTATAAAAAGTTCCTTTAAATTGCTTGCTTGATTCTTAGCTGTTTTTGTTTGAGTTTCTGTCTTTTAAATACTAACAATTCTCGCAATCTGCTGCATTACCAGATTCTAATAATAAATTGCAATAAAATTAACTGATAGGTTAATTTAAATAACTAGCTATATCTTTATCTTCGTAAGAAAATAACTTAAAGGGATAGTCTTAATAAAGAGATTAAGGAAATATTTAAGTTTCATAAAAAGAAGGTTAAGTTTATTTGCTTTTGACTGTTTTTAAAATCTGCATTTTAAGATTGCTCTCCATACTTGGTGATAGTGTTGTGTATAAAATATAAACAAAAAGTACACAGCCAAATAGAATAAAACCTAAAAATATCTTGTATGTGCATTGAACCAGTTGATCTTATAAATTAGATGTATCGTCTTCTAAGTTCTGTTACCCATCTTTTAAATAATGAAAAAGAAATTATTTTAAAGTTTACAAAAATATAATTTAAAGTGATTTAAATAAAACAATTAATTATTTATTCTGTTTATCTTAAATTATTTTCAAAACTTATTCAAACTTTCATTCTTTTTTTAAATTTTAGCTAACTTCTCTCTCTCACTCTCATTAAATATTAAATGAGTGTTTTATTTTAATTTAAAAATTTAGTAAACTCTAGTTTCAATTTATTGTTTCTAAAAATAATTTTCGAAAGTATGTAGATGTAGAAATACTTTCTATAAGTTTGAATTTTGTAATTTGCTCATTAGTTATAATTTTTTGAATAGTTAAAGTGTTCTCTATTTTAATCATGGAGTTAATTATTTATCTATTTATTTATTGGTTTTTAAACCTACTTATTTTTGTAAAATAAATAGCTTAAAAAAATATTTTATTTTACTCTCATTTTAGTTTTAATTTGAGTTTTGATCTTAAAGCTCGTCATAAATATCATCTTCATAATATCCATCGTAGTCTTCATAAGAGTCAATCAGGTCAAAGTCTTCCTACTACTCTATATGCATCTAATAATTTTCTACTTTTGAATTTGCTCCCTACATCATTTGCTACTACTAAAGCCACTATCTTTTCCTCATTATCATCTCCTAATACTTCCTCTTATTCTTCTCAATCTCTTCCAACATAATTTAGCTTTAGTTTTTGTTCTACCCTGCTACAAATTGACCTTATGTCTGAAAATAGTGCTAATTTACAGTGTTTTGCTAATTTGTATGGTAGTTTTAGTTTTGGATATGGTGATCCTAACCACCTTATCCGTTTGTGCTATTTTACACTCTCTGCTTTTTTTTATTGTTGTTTCCCTTATTTTTCATCCAAGCTTATTTATGGAATCTACTGATGCTATAAAAAAATTAGATTTAGTTGATTTAAATAAATCGCTTTCTACTTTTTGATTCTTAAATAAATTAGATTTTATTTTTCTAACTCGATTTAGTCTTATTATGAAGTTTTTTTTTCTTTTGCATTAGAATTTTACTTTCGGATGAAGTATTATATTACTAAATCATCTGCATTCATTTTAAAATGAAGATTTCTCCAAAATTTAATTTGATATGCAAATCTGTCTTAATGCACTCAAAAGCTATATATTTATTTATGTTGTTTGCTGCTTGTTTTGCTAACATCTGTCTGTCTGTCGTCTGTATGACTGACTGACTGACAACTTCATTTCAAATCTTTTTACTTTTATTAATTTAGTTAATTTAATTATTGACATTCATTATGAAATGATAAATATTTTCTTACACTCTTAATAATCAAAGAGCATTATAAAATCTTTATTTATTTTTAATAACCATGCTCTCAGATTACAATATTTTCATTCATTCATACATTCATTCATAGATAGATAGATAAATCAATTAATTCCCTATCTATATTTTACTTATATAAACTTAATCTTTTATTTTCAAAATTTATCAAGTCAATAAAAAAACTTCCTAAACATTATTTCTTGTTTATTCAAAAAACCATAATCTATTTTTACAATAACTCATATTTATTTAGTATTTTAATCTTATTATTTCAAATTTTAAGCTTTTTTTCAAATCGAAATGTATATATAAATTTAAAACTTTGATTTGTAAAAAACGTACACAAAAATTAAAATTTAAAGAGATAATTTTAAATAGATTGGATTTTCATTTTTATTAAAGATAATTATCAGCTATTTAAAAAATCTAACATTAAAGGTAAATATTTTTTACCATAAAATCTAAATAATTCAACCAATGCAAATCTAATTTTTACTTTAAACGGTGCAATAAATATTTAAAAAAATTTTTTTTACACAATCCCACAATGAAATTAAAGTTTGAATACCTTCTTCTATTAAAAAAAATGAATTATTCCATACTTTTTAGACTGTCCTAAATCAAAGCTTAAATTTAAAAAATTTAGAAAACAAAAAAATAAAAAAATAAATGCATATCTTATTAAAAAAATAATAAAATTTATTATAGATGTTATTTTATGTCAAATATTTTAATTTTATTTAAATAATTAAAAAATAAATTAGGAAATAATTGAAAGTCATATGATGAAATAATATAATTATATGAACAAACAAATGACATGAGTACATAAAGAGATAGATAAAACATGCAAATTATTTAATATATTATGAATGTTTTTAGATTTTTAGATATTTTTTATATAATTGATTTATTTTATGTGTGTATTTATTTATGTATGTAGTATTGAGGACGGAAAGGAAAAATGGAGAACGAACAGTATTGATAAAAGGTAAAGAAACCTTTTAATTTAAGTACAATTTTTCACAAATATAGGTTTGATTTTTTTCTTTGAGCTCTCTCTTCAACGTCTGTATTGGGAATTGTAGAGACGGTTGTAGTTTTCTCTCCAGTCAGCTGCTTCTCTAGCCTTATGGTCAATAACATTAGCAAGATTGTTGATTTCTTGTCTTAAGTATTGACTTTCAGCTAGTTAAGATCTTCTAAGAGAGTCGAGTTCTTGGGATTAGACAATATCCCTAGTGATTAAGGCAGTATGTCTATCTCTTTCTTGACTGTTAGCATGATTGCGCCATATTTGAGCTTCGAGGTTGGCTCTCTTGGCATCTTAAGAAGTATTGATCAATTCGTGGACGATGTTGGAGTGAGAATCACGGAGATTTCTGACTTCGTATTGCTTAGAATCTAAAACGTTACGTAAGACTGCAGTGTTTCTTTCCTATTGGATCATTTCGTAATCATGAGAGCGCTTCAAGGCTTCAATTTGAGAGCGTCTTAAATCTTTAGCAACTTCTACTTCAATAGATTTTTCACGTTCAGTTCTGGTGTAGGTATTCTTCCAAAGTTCAGCTTCAATAGATTTTTCACGTTCCTTTCTTTCAGCTTCACTAGCAGATATTAAGTAGTTTCTGGCACGTTCCTTTTGTTCTAAGGCTTCTTTTTATTTAGCATCTAGAACATAGTTCAAGGTCTTTTCTTATTCTTCAAGCTTTTGCTTTTCGAAATTGTGAGAGTTTCTGAGTACATCAATATCTCTCTTGTGGATTTATTCTTAAACTTCTAATTCAAGTAGTCTCTTTCTCTCAGCTTCTTCAGCGAGGAGTCTTTTTCTTTCAATATCAGCTTCTAAAGCACGCTTTTCAATTTCAGCATTGTTTCTAGCAAGACGAGAACGAGCTAAGTTGTTACTGGTATCACGAATACGTTCTTCCTTTTGATTTAAATCACTGCGCAAGTGGTTAATGCGACCTTCAAGTACTTCACGTTCACTGTGATGGGAGTTCTTTAAGACTTCAATACTCTTTTCTCTTTCTTGGTGGATTTTTTTGACTTCTTCTTCTTTCAAAATATCAATTGATTTTTGTCTAACTCTCCAGTCGTTAGCTTCCTTCTTATTACTGAGTTCTCTTTCACGAGTTTTATTGATTCTTCTCTTGACATCTTCTAAGTTTGATCTTAAATCATCAAGATTCTTTTCCTTTTCAACCTAATAATTATTATAGAAAGAAGAATATTTATTTATTAATCTTGTAGAAGTAAATTTTGTTATAAAATTGAATGAATAATCAATTACAATAAGTTAAGAATAGGTGAGTTTCTTTGCATCGAGGGCTTCCTTAGCTCTTTGGTGATCGTCCTTGAGCTTTTCGAGCATTTCGTTGTGTTCTCTATCAGCTTATTATTCTTCAAGATTCTTGAGTTCATGGGTGTTTTCGATTTTCTTTTAAATTGTTTCAATCTAGGCTAACAAGTTTTGTTCTTATTCTCTAAGCTTTAACTCATTCTTTCTTATGCTGTAATTTTCAATTTATGATTTAGTCATGTCTTACTTAAGTTTTTCGCTTTCATCATACTTCATGTCAAGCAAGCTTCTGATATCCTTGACTTCCTTCTTGGCAGAGGCTAATTCTATTAATATGAAGAAATAAAAATTAGAAATCAAAGAAAAAAGATATTTTATTTGTATATTATGAAGCTCTTAGTTTTAATGATAAAACAAAGATATGGCTTTTATCTTAAAATAAATAAGCAGCAATAAATACATAAAGCTGGATTTTGATTGGTTTATAATGTTTTTAATCGTAAATAAATAAAAGGTAATTTTAGACTTGATTTTGCTTGTTTATTTGTTTATGAATAGAAAGTGTGTGGGAAATTAGTTGGGAAAATATTAACAAATAAAAATTAATATCAGTTAAATTTTATTCAAAGAATTAATATCCATCAAATTAATAATTCTATTTGAATTAAGCTATCTTAAATCTAATATTTTTGACTATTTGCTTTGCTTATTTGCTTAGATAATTTCCTTATACATTAATTAACAAAACTTTAAATACATTTTGCTTTGTTTAAGTAATATTTATTGGAGGAGCAGCCTACATATATATTATTATTTGATTTATTGATTTTCTATTGAAATAAAATCTATTTATTTCTAATTATCTTTCCCTAACTATAACTAAATCAATTAACTAAGAAAAGATGCAAAAAAATAAAAATAATCTATTAAATTTATGCTAAGATTAAACAAATTTGTAATTTTTTGCTCATTTTTTTTCTTTAAATCACCAAAAAATTGATAATGCTTGTTCTGAATGATAAAAAATTTCATAATTAAGTTGTTTTTATCCAGAAAATTTGAATAAACACTGATATTTAAGATATTAATTAATTTATATATTGGTTTATTACTGGAAGGGACAGTTAACAAGGTTGAATTTCTTCTGTGGAGGTCGTCAGCTTCGTCAATTTTTGATTGAATATCTTTAAGGATGTTATTGAGTTAAGCTTCATAGATTCTTAATTGTTATTCGCTAGTTTGCTTGACTCCAGAAACTCTGAGTTCTTGGTTGAAGTAAAGAGATTTCCATTCATCAACTTCTTTCATCTTTTCGTGCAATTGATTTCTTAAAGATTCGATTTCAACCTATAAAAGATCCTATTATACATCAACACTTCTTCTTAAGATATCGGCTTAGCTCTTTGCCAATTAATCTTTCAATTAAACCTCCAAATCCTATTGAGTTTAAAAAAATATTGTTTAATGATCCCTGCAAAGCTCATTTTTGAGGTAAATAAATGTTCATTCATCATATTGCAATTGATTTTTAATGAAGCTTATCATAAGAAATGTGATATATTTATTGTAAAAAATGAATGAAAAATCCAAAATAAGATTTCTTAGAAGTTAGGGCAGTAGATACAAGAATTTCAAGCCTCTAACGAGTTAATATAAAATATCCTTTGATTTACCTTTTCTCTTTCAGCGGTATAGTTCTTGGTTTTCCAGAAGTTGAGTTCTTCGATGAGACGGAGATTTTCCTTTTCGAGGATGTCTTTACGCAACTCAGATTCTTGAGCTCTAGATTTCCACTTGTCAAGGTCACCTTAGTATCTTAGCTCCATAGTATTCTTTAAATCGTAGTAGTTGTTCAATTGACGAGCTTCTGCAGTAAGTGGGCTCTTTGAGTAGTATGTATCTCTTTAACCTACCTTAGTGGGACTTTCATATTGAAGTATGTATTGCTTGGCAGGAGACTTTCTGAAGTAGCTCAAGCTTGTTGGAAGATCTAAATTTGACATTTAATATTCTTAATAGTAATTTGTTTAAGATGGTAAGACTTGTTTGAATAACAGAAAAACCTTTTTCTTTTTGCTTTTTCTTTGCTTTGTTTTTTTTAATTAATAATAATTATTGGCGTTCTAAGGGTTTTTGATAAAAGTATGTATGCTTGCTTGCTTAATGCCTTCAATAATAATGCTGAGACGGGAAAAGCTAAATAAAATTTATTTTTTTAATAATTGGTTAATATTATATATCACTTTGAACGAAATCCACTCGTTTGGTCCATAATTTCCTTTACAAAAATATATATGATAAATATATTTATATATTTATAAGAAAATGAAGATATTTATTTACTCTTCTTTATAATTGACTCTTTTACTTTATTAGTTAATTAAATAAATAAATAATTAAATAACTAACTAACTAAACTAAATAGTTATTTATCCAACTTAGCCAAGATGTTAAGATTCATCAAGCACAATCACTCAAATATTTTTCGGCACAAAAACAAAGTGTTTGATTTTTATTGATTAATTGATTTTTTTACTTGTTATTTGCTAGATTTTTTGTTAAGCTAGCTTGTCAAAATAAAACAAAAACCATCACAAATACAAATTTAAAATTAAAATATCCCCTCTTCTATCTATTTATCTAGCAGTGTTTTGTTTGGATAATTTATATAAACTTTTAATTTTATTTTTTGTTCACTCATACACCAAAATTATTAATTCTATGTAATGAATTACTGATTTTTCTTAAATTAGGATAGCAAAGCAAGATACATTCACTATTTTATTTCTTTTTCTTCCATCAACTAAATTTGTAAATTTTATCGATGTTTTGAATAAAATTTTGAGAGTTTGTTAATTTTCCACTCATTCACTCAATCAATCACTGATTATTTATCAAATAAATATCTGTAAATAAAACAATTAATTTCAAATCTATAATTTTATATTAAAAATATATTTTTGTAGTAAAATGACTTTTATTAGTTATTTGATAAATTTTATATTGTAGGAAAGTTAATCATAGTATTTAGAAGTGCCACCAATTATATCTTATTTATTAATTATATAAAATTCTATTTAGCTTAATAATTCTTTATGTAGATTTGAGGATATAATTAAAATCTTAATAAATATATTTGTGGTTGTCTTATCAAATCTAATAAGATTTTTGCATGTAAGTGAAATCAATTATTTACCTTCAAAAAATTATAATTACTCTCAATAATTATTCAAAATGCCAGCCAAAAAAAAAAAACAAATTAAAAGTAGCCAATCAATTTACTTAATTATCTTTTCTCTCCAATTAAAAAAAATCAAGAAATCATGAAATATTTGAAACATAATCTAAATCCATGCATGCCAATTCAAAATCATAAACAAAAATCTTTTTTGCATATGATGTATCAATCAATCATCATTTATTTATTAATTTTTTTTTAGTGTAAATAAATATCATTGAATTCTCTTAAAAAATTTTATTTAATTCATTTAAGCTTGTAATAAATTATAAATTTTCAAAAATTCTTAAGAATTTAATTTTATTTATAAGTGAAATGCTTGATTTACCTGACTGATCTCTAAGTAATTCAATTAAAAGTGCTTATTTCATCTAATTTAAAAGTACTTGATTACTTTTGCTTATGAGCATAAAAATACTTTTTAAACAAAACTATATATAATATTCTCAAAGTTATTTTATCTAAATTATATTTTTATGCAGAGAGATAATAAATTTTTATCAAAACACTTCATTCTTTTGTTGATGAATACAAATTTATTTTAAGTAGAATAACAAAAAATAAATAAATAAATAAATTTAATTGTCAAAATTATTTTATCTAAAATAATTTTTAGAAGGACGATAATAAATTTTCAACCAAACCTTTTCATTTTTTAAGTTTATTAAAATAAATATGCATAAATTTTATGCAAAGTAATTATTATTAAATAGATAAAATATTATTTTTTATTTTATGTAAAATAATTTTAGCAGATAAACAATATATTTTCTATGAAGCTATTAATTATTTCATTTCAAATTAAATTTTAGTTACTAATATTAATAAAATCTTAAAGAAGGAAGGAATAATGGTATAATTAAAATAAAAATTAAATAACCTGTGAATTCTACTCTTAATTAAAAAAATTGTAATGAATGACTGTCATAAATTTTGAATTAAGAATAAATTAATGAATGAATTATGAATTAATAAAATAAACTATAAGATTAATAAATATTAATTAGCTCTTACTTTTGAATTTTTTTGATGTATTTTTAATAGAGCAATAATATGTTTTTTTATCTTAATTGAACAGATTTTAAGTTCTTTTACAAAAATATATTCTACCATAAAGGTAATATTAGCCAAAAAGCCATCCATTTTTGATAAGAAAAATCATATTAACCATTTAAGCTATAAATTTGATTTGATTAATCATTTAAATATCTAAAATTAAAACAAAATAACAAACAAACAACCTTTTATTAAAAATCTAATTAAACCTATTTATTGAATATAATTAGAGGATTATAATTGAATTAATTATTGGGAATTTGTAATTATACTTATTTGCATTTTATTTTGTTAGGCAATGTATTTGTTTATTCAATTATTATTAATTCATAATAAATGTTTGAGATAAAAACTAATTTTTCTAATGATTTATTAGTAAGAAAATCTAATAATATTTATTATTATTTCAACAAGATCTTTAAAAATAAAGTAAATTTTGAATTTTTTAGTTATTTCTTTATTTTTCGTATATAAAAAATGTATCTTTTTTGAGTATTTTTTTTAGAACGTGTTTTTAAAGACAATAAATAAATAGTTAAAAAACTGATATACATTTATTTTATCAACTAAACTATTAAGAAAATAAGAAAATTTTATATTTTATTAAATAATAAATGTTTCAATTTACTTTATTTAGCTAACTTAGACTTAAAATTTGATTCATTATATAAATATTTCTACTACTATTTGATTTAAGATGTGTAATTTAGTATTTTATCTTTATCAAGTATTTGGTTATAAACTAAAATTTTTAAAAATTTTGGGAACAAACTTTTAATAAAGGAGATACTAATGCGTTGAGTTTACTTATATATGATTAGCTTTATTTAAAAGTTTTTAAATAATTCAAAAAACTGCATTTTATTATATTGTTAAATGTGTAATTGTTAAATAAATTGCTTGTAAATTTGATGAATGTTATGTTATGTTTTGTATTGTATTGTATTCAATTTTTTTTATATAATTAAAGTTTTGATTAAGCCTTTAATTAATTTATTTTCTTATACAAATAAGTGATAAAACAATCAATATTAATAGTATCGCTAAATAGGGATATATTTATAACAAAAGGGTTTATTTAAATGGACGAGGCTCTTGAATATGAAATAGATACAATCCAAACTAAATAATACAACAAGAATGATAACTCTAACTATTAATTGCCATAATAAAACTTAGGATAGGAAAGCCCAAATAACACGCGTTTGAAGAAACTAATTAAAGAAAGAGGAGGACATATTAATATTAGAAATCAATAAAAAAGCATGACTTATACAAATGAATCTCCTTAACCAAAGGAAAGAAATCCTCAAGTATAAAAATACAAGACTGTTAAATTAAATGATAAACCTATTATAAATGCGAGCTAAAATAATAATGTTGCTAGTGGGATAAAAGAAGAATAAGGCAATTCATTTTTTAGATAAAGTAGTACTACTTATTTAAGTAAGCAAGAGAAAATAGAAGCCTTGAAAAAGAAAATAGGCTTAACAAAATAGGGTAATTCAGGAGGTAAATCTGATCAGACTAAAAAAGATGGAATTGTAAAAATATTTATCATCAAATTTAAAAAATGGATAAAGCGAAATTTGAAGAAATGTACTAAAAGAAAGAGCTAATCTAAGCAAAAATAAAAAGTAAATAATGTAAAAAGAAGGACAGGAGTAGCCACTAACGAAAATCTTGATAAAAACAATAGTGGAGGGGAAGAAGGTTAC
This sequence comes from Tetrahymena thermophila SB210, assembly GCF_000189635.1. NCBI lineage: Eukaryota > Ciliophora > Oligohymenophorea > Hymenostomatida > Tetrahymenidae > Tetrahymena > Tetrahymena thermophila. The sequence goes on from NW_002476559.1 coordinate 604,710, forward strand.
GTTTCTAGCTCTGGAAATACTAAGAGAGATTCTTTATAAAATAGTTACATCAGTAAAGCTACAGCCAGCAGTGTATCTATGGTTTTTAGTGAGTAGGAAAGGATTGATAAAGAAATTTAATAACTCAAAGAAGCTGTAAAAATTATGAGCAAAGAGCGAATGTATTAGAAAGCTTATAGACATTTAATTGATGGCCTTCTTTACAGATCTGTTCGCCACGACTTAGATGGTGAAGATAATTGTTGGAGGAGATTTATTATGTTTATCTGGCACATATAAAATTCAAGTCTTTGGAACGATTTTTTGCTTTTTCTTGGCTGGGTCTATATTCTAATGAGCTTTTTCGAGCCTGCCCATAGAAATGGTTAAAGTCTTGATTAGTAGACTTTCCATTTCATGACTGGCCTAGAGAGCTTTATACTTTCATTGCAAACAATTGATCTCATAATGGAAGTTTTATAGCGTTCTAGCTAAGAAAACTAAAATCTACTTGAGGCTTTCATAAGTAGAAAAAAAAATTTATTCAGACTCATTTTCTTTGTACTAAACATTTCAGACCTGATAAATTATGTTATATAGTATCCATAAAATACATTTCGATTTGCAAGAGTTTTTCGACCACTTCAAATCATTATTTTTTCAAAATCTTTAAGAAGAAATTTTTAGGGAATCATTAATTCTGCAAAAAATTTATTGATGATATTATTTTTTGATATAATAATAACCTCATTTTGGGCTTATGTTGGTATGAATCTCATTGGAGATATCTATAATGATCCTAGCGTTGATAGTAATAAACTTTATTTAATGCTTTATTATTTTATCAATAAAAAACAAACAAACAAATTAAACTTCAAAAAAAATTTTTTTTTGTATCTCATTAAATTAAAAAAAAAAAAAACTTTTTTTGCTTGTATCAAATTAAATCTTGAAAAATTAATAAATTCATAGATTTTATTTGATAATACTGATGAATAATTTCGATTCAGTAATAACTTTATTTTACTCTAAAAATTAATTAGTTTACTCAATCTCTAACTTAAATAAATACAATTTTTTCAACTCATTAAATACTTTAGTTTTCTAATATTAATTCTATTATTTTAAAAGCTTCAATTGTAGATTTTAGAGACTTCTTTAAGGCGTCTAATAGCTTGTATATTTTTAGCTCTCTTGATCTTTTTCCAGATATTTTATTTCCTGCTGTAACTGCCTCCTTTTACTACTTACTGTATTTTCTCCCTTATATAAGTATTTTTATAAAATAAATTTAAATTTTAAAAATTAAAAGAAATTAAATAAATTATTTACAGTTATGTTCCTCCTTTTGTTTGTTCCTATTCCAGTCGCTGTCGTTTATGAAGGATTCAGAAAACATAGACTTAATCTACTTATCGGTAAAAATCAAATTAATTAATTAGGAATTCATTTGTTGATTAGCCTTAATTTATTTTATTAAAAAGCTGATAGAATTAAAAGAAGAAAAGCTTTGTGGGCTTGCTTTTAGTGCATTGTTTAAGATTAAAAGAAATCTTATATTACAAAGTCAGAATTTTGCTCTTTTTTTTATTTTGTTTACTAATAAGTAGAGCTCGAGGATCAAGCAGAAATATTGTCGGATGTCTTATATAACGAAATAGATATTAATGACAACAAAAAAGTGAGTATTGAGGAATTTTTTACTGTTTTAGAATTTACAGAATAAAGAAAAGAATTTAGACTTTAAAGGATAAAACCATCGAGACTATGGATTAACTTTAGGGAATACATTTAATTTAAATTTGATTTAACAAATGTTTTAGAAGGAAGAAAATGGGAGGCTCTTTCTTTCTTGATGACTATCGGGAGCTGCATTTTAACTATTTTAATACTTATTTATGACTCATTATCAACTGATAGTTATGTTGATTTTTTTGATAAATTTTTTTTTGCCTTTTTTTCCTTGGAAATCGTATTAAAAATTGTTGCTTTTGGACCTGTAAATTTTTCCGACGAACCTTGGAATATGTTTGATCTCATACTTGTTTTGTTTTAAGTAATCAAGATTTAATCATAAACAAACAGCATTTCAATTTATTTAAAATTTAAAAAAAGGCCTTTTTTGATTACATTTTTGTGACTTTCTTAAAAAACTCTAATGTGAAGTCAGTCAGTGCTAGCAGAGTTTTAAAAATAGCTAAATTATAAAAAGTCTTTAGAATGTTCAGAGCCTTTCGTACAGTAAAAGTGCTAAATTATGTGTTATCTGGACTCGACATTATAAGAAAAGTTTATGAAATGCTTTATAAAATAGTTATATGCATTCCGATAGTTATGAAGCTCTCTGTTATCTATGTCATTGTTATCTACATTTACACTGCAGTTGGAGTAGAAATATTTAACACCTAACTTTAAACACTATATCCTTCAGAGTATGGAAGGGCTTTATGTGACTAAACAGATGAGGGATAAACTGATTTTAATAGTTGTTAGTAAATAAACAATTAATTATAAATTTATTTAATCAAATATATTTTTAATTATATTAATAGGTATGTAAATTTTAATTCATTTGCAGGAGCATCCTTGATTTTACTTTAAGTTTGTGTAGGAGCTGGATGGGGTGATATTGTTTTCGATTTCGGAAAGAAGTTTTAAGATCTAGCAACTAGTGCTTTATATTTTAATAGTTTTCACTTTCTTTCAGTGTTTGTACTGTCTCTCATTGGTGGATTAGTTTGGGAGGTTTTTGATGTTGTTGAGAGAATTATGAGGGATTAAGAGGCTCTGGAATAGCAGCTTGCAATATATAGGAAATGGGAAGAATAGCAGCAGTAAATAGAAGCTTCTTTCTAATCATAAGATCTTTCTAAGAAATCTAATACTATCAATTAATAACAGCAACAATCACTATAATAATAAAGTTAATTTGCAAAAGCAAATTAGTAAAGGCACTCCTTGAAATTAAGTAGCGGCTACTTAAAGATGACGCCAAAGTTTACAGTAAAGTTGCCTTCAAAGTAAAGTTAATTTGAAGATGACGATGAAGACGAAGTTATAGACGAAACTGCTTAGGCTGAAAAGTCTGCCGATAAAAATCTGATAATTTTACAAAAACATTCTTAAAATAATAACTCAGTATTGTAAATAGAATCAAATGGGGAAGGTTATGAAGATGATGACATTGGAACTTCTGAAGAAATAAGCTTATCAGATAGCGACGATGACTCTAACTAAGAAGAGGAAGATAAAAATAAAAGTAAAGAGGAGGCTGAAATTGTTAGAAAGGCCCTTAATGAAGGACCAGAGACTATGGCTGGAGGAACAGAAATGCCTATAGAGGAAGTCATTAATAGTTGCTACTAAGAAAATGATTAAGAGTAGAAAGAAAATCCCAAATTTGATTAAAACCACAAATCTTAGAAATTCTTTAAGTAAAGATATTTCTCTGAAGAGCTTCTTGCTCCTGATTTAGTAGATGCTCTTGAATAACCTCAAAAGAATAGTTTATTTTTCAATAGTAATCATACTTCTAGCCAAGAAATATTTAAGTAGGATTCGAAATAAAACTCAATAAAGATATTCTCATCTAAACCTTCACAAACTAGCATTACTAAAATTGCTAATTTTCAGTAAAGACTAGGTAAAAATATCTACAATGAAGATAATCCAGAAACCTAAAAGCTGTTTTAAGCAATAAGTAAAAAGAAGAAAAAGTAAAAAAAAGAAAAAAATAAATTAAAAAAAAATTAAGAATAGGCAAAGGCTTTTAATTAGTAGTGCCTGATTGAAAATTAGCCTATTACTTAAAGAGACAAAAGTGAAATTATACTGTATTAAGATATTTTTAGACTTTCTACAATGGATCACTTCTTTAAAGATATTAATTTAAAATAGAAGAATTAATCTCCCTTGTCTGAAATTGTCTCCTCAGAATAATAATCAGAAATGAGTGAAAAGTCGCCTTCACTCTTTAGAAATTAATAGTTAGTTGAAAAAACTGCACAAGCCCCTCTACCTGTAGGAGCTGTAAAGAAGTTAAGTAAATTCCATACAATCAAAGAGGAAGAGGAAGAAGAAATGGATAACAATAGTTAGTCAATTATTAAAAATTTTAATAGATAATAATCAAAAACAAATTAGGGCAGTTAAAATGAATTCTCTGAGGATTTAGAAAATAATAAACAATAGGATTAGAATAGCTTAAACAAAATTGAAACACCTAATTCATAATAATAAGCTAAAGATGAAAAGAAATTTTTATTTAAAAAGAGTCATGGAAAACTAAGTAAGCAAATCACAGATAATTCAGAGTAACCTACTATTTAAGAAGAGCAAGAGCAGGATGATGAAGAAGTTGCATCTGCAATCTATCAAATGCAATTAAGGGGCTTACCTCATAGCACTAATCAAAATAAAAAATAAATAGAAAATAGAAATTAAAATGAAATATTGGATTCTGTATTTGAATAAACTGATGAGAATATTAACAACTTTGATCTTTTACAAAAAAACTAAATAAATAGATTAAGTCCAGTAAAATTATAAAATATTAATTTGAAAAACGAATCTTCAAATCAATTAAAATCTAAGGAAGGAATTATTTAAAATGATTAACAGTAGACTTAAGTGCAGTATATTAAATTGGCTAACGAAACTTAGAAAAATTCAGAAAATCATCCCAAAGATTAAAATGAAAAATAATAATGCAAGGGATCAATTATATTTTAGCAATTTGAACAAAATAATTTCTAATAACAACAGTAATTAATATTAAACAATAATAATTAAGCAAAAGCACGATCAGCTTAATAGCTTGGCAACAGAGTTAACGAAGAAGCTAAAAACTAATTTAATCATAGACATTCAGATACAATTAATATATAAAATTTAACAAAGGTAATAAAAGATTAGGTCAATTTTGGTGATTAAAAAGGTTTTTTAATATCCTCTGATTATTCTCCTAACTCTCAAAGCGACTCCTCTTTTGACCAATCATTTAAAAAATAAAATAAAGTCAATATGAAAATAAATAATCATTTTGAAGGAAATCTTGATGAAGATGAGAGTTGTTCTCAAAATTTGACCAATAAATTTCCTGAAAAATGCTACCTTCCTAGTAAAAAAATAAGAGAAAGCAATTGCTTACTAAATTAAGAAGAAAAACCAGAGACAGAAATAATTTTAACTCAAAAAATGTAAGAACCTTCTAAAAAATTACATTTTGGAGTTGACAGTACATTAGACTAAGAAAAGAATTCTATATTTCCAATACCTTCAACAATAGATATTTTCAAAAGTTAAAAATAAATGAGGCAACACAATGGATCTATGCAATTTTCTTAATACGAAGACAATTTTAATACATAGTTGATATAGCAAAATTCTTTATTTTCTCCTTAGTCGATGAGTCTACGCAAAATAGAAATGGATTAATTAGATAAAGATTAAATGAGAAATATGTAAATAACATCTTAAACAAATTCAAAGCATTTGCTTATATTGGAAGAAGAAACTACTTAAGAGCATAAAAAGACTGAAAGTAATGAGAATCATAATTTTCCATTAAATAATGAACACTCTGATGAAATAATATAATCAAGATCTAAAATTATTACAAACGATACTCAAACGAATTCGAAGAATAGTAAAACACCAATTGCTGTTAACATAGAATCAGAAACTAATTTTGTAACAAGTCTTGCAGATGAATAAAACAATTTATTGAATTAAGAAGGATATCAAAAATTAAGCAAAAAAAATAATTACAAAGATATTAATTATAGTAACTTCAAGAGAGAAATAGAATAAAATGAATAGCTTTCTGATGATCTTAATGCAGAGAGTGATTTAAATTAAATAGAAGTTAAGAATCATGAGCTGGAGGCATCGTTTATTCAAGAAATGCATGATATAGATTAAGAAAATTAAAGTAAAGAAATAAGAAGAAATTAAAGAAGAGAAATGAAGTTAAAGATTCACTTAGAGAAATTGGAAAAGTATAGAAATGAGTTGTGTCAATATTACAAGTCTAGCCTTCAAGATATTACAGCTCAAAATGATTAATAATAATATTAATTCATGAATTACGGCAAAACAAATATTTTAAACAAATAATAAAATCCATCATAATAGCAATAAAATATTACCAATACAGCCTAAAGAGATATCATCCACGATAGGCCAAAAAACTATTTGATGAAGAGCTTTCTGATGAATATAAACAACGATTTAAGAAATGAATAAAAAGCTAAGGTAAAAATAGATCTTAACAATAAAAACTTTATCATAAACAAGGCAATCTTAAAGTCAGTAGACTAAGAAAAAATTGAGAAAATCGAGCTAAGACACTTTAGATAACTCTATGGTAAAGAATTCGAAGATTTACTTGATAAGGAATTTTTCCCTTTATGGCACCTATAAGCCAAAGTTCTATTTCATTTTGACAACATCCTCAAGTAATAAAATTAAATACTTTTTCTTAAATTTACTTGTTCAATAAGAAATGGAAGATTTAATTTGAAAAGTTTGATTGATTTTTATTTATTACTAAAATATAAGTGTTTTGAACAAAGCTTTTATTTAAAAAATATTATTTTTGTTTGATTAATTGGACTAAATATAATTGTTATTAATTAATTTATTTAAAAAGATATGATCACATTCCTGTTGAGAACTTCGTTTAGCTTTATTGTAGTTTAGAAATGCAAATATCTTCTTTGCTGATGAATAAATTTTCTTCATTCAAAATTATCTATCAAGATTAAGATGATAAATGGTTTACAATTAATTTTGTTTAGGAAGCTTATTTCCTGTAAGAAGTTGAGAGCCATGGGCCTTGGAGATATTTTAAAGAATTATTCGAAGATAATCCATAAAATTTAAAATTATTTAAGCACAGGAATATTTTTGGTTATGCAGACAAAAATTAATACATCAGGAAAAACCTCAAGAAATTCTTTTCAATATCTTAAGATATTTCAAATAGCTATTACTTTAGAAAACTTCAAATAAATCAAAGAAGGAGCGATGTTATTTACATTCCTTTTGTAAACGATAATCCAGAGTAAACTTCTAAAGGTCTTTTAGATAACCTTTTAAAAACACCTACTCTACCTTAATATATCAAGAGAGACGATTTATCATAAGAAATGATACCTTAAATTAAAAAAGGTTTAGTAATAGCTTATTTATTTGATAATCCTAACGTAAAGTAAAGAAAAAGAACCTTTGTATCTGAAAAAATCAATATAGAACAAGCAATTGCTGAGGAAGATATTCTAGAAAGAGAACTACTTTCTCATACCCTGAACTACTCATACTCTCTTGAGTTACTTAAAGATATGCAAAAGCATATTATGATGAACAAAGACATGCTATTTAAAAAGATATCCTAATTTTACTTCTATCGTGCCTGCTTCGAAAGAAATTTCTGCAGCATGATGGAGCTGCCATTTGAATAATGATCTATTTATTCCATTTTTTAATAGTTTCTTTTTAATGAAAAAATTAACATCAAAAATAAAACAATTTTATCAAATTTATACTAATTTTGATATGAATATTTAACAGAAATCTATCTAGCATCTATCTCCTAACTAACTAATAACAAACAAACAAACAAACAAACAAACAAACAAACAAACAAACTAGCTACATAAATAAATAATACTTACTTACTAATTCTAAAATAAATTTATTTAATTATTTAATTATAATATAACTAAATAATAATGATAAAATAACACAACTCACCTAGCTAACTATTAACCTATAAATAGATATATTTATTTATATATATATTCCAGCTAAAATCTTAAACTAATATACTTCTTATTTAAAAAAACTATTTATTTATTCTTAAAAAATGTAGTTATATATAAATGTAGTATTTATTTATTCATTTTTCTAAATTTAATATATTTCAAACTTACTTTTTAAAAAGAAGTTATTGCAAATTATTTTTTTTAACAATAAAAGCAAAAAAAATCCTTTCAAAATTTTTAGCTTAAAAAACATATGAATATTTTTATTTTTAGAAAAATGGCAGAATATCAATTAACAAATAATCAAGAATTTTATTACAATAAAAGCAATTAATTGCTGAATTTTACTGCATTAATCAATAAACAAATAAATAAACGTTAAAAAATTTTATGAGAATATTTAAAATATAATGAAAACTAATTTAGTAAAAAAACGTATTTTTAAATTTAAAGAGCAGGAAATTGAAAATTAATTCATCCAGCAACTCAATTATTATTTTACATTTAAATTAACTTAGATCTGTCATCATTTTGAATTTATTATCAATTTTATTTTAGGAGTTATTTTAAGATAATTAATTATTTTAGTACAAATAAGGTTATATCAAAACATAAATAGAACAAATTTGATTTATCTTTGAAATAACATAATAAATTTTAAATGGGTGTTTATTTGATAACTTTTAATAACATTCAAATTAAAACTAGTTCAAGAGAATTTTAAAATTATAGATTTTGCTTCTATAATTGCTTTTATTAGAGATAAGTATACATTTTTATATATTAATACATATATACTTACAATAAATAAATAAGAGTGAATAAATGTTAATATTTATAATTTTACTATATTTTTATTTAAAATTGATGTGATTGCGCTTGATTTCATTAGTTAACTATATATTTTAGTAGTATTTTTTCTGTATCATGAATCTTTTTCAAATAAGACTGAGCTTATAAAGCTAAAGAGTACTATAACCATTTTATAAATAATAAAGCTGCCAATTAATATGCCAAAAAACATGATAATGTAGAATAAAACTAATCTAATTATTGAAAAGTAATCTTTTGGAGACTGAAATAATTCTTAGCTATTTTGATGCTAAGTGCTATGATTATAAATATGGTTTTTAAGCATCTTTGTTGAGTATTCATTTTTAACTAAAGGTAATTCTAAGCTCAAAATAGATTACTATTATTATGATTAATGATAGTTTTCCTGCTTGCCAACGTATTTTTAGTTACTTAAAATATTTAATTCTATGCAATTTCCATCACTCATATCACTATTTATGTAGTTTGTAAGTTTTGGTTTGAGTGTTATTAGTTCCTTTTTGCAGCAACAACTTCAAATAAGCAGAAGCTTAGATTTTTATTTTATCTAATTTTTAAGGTATATTTTTTTTAATAGAATTATAAAATTAAATTATCTATTTTTGTATTTAAAATTTCAATCAGTTAATCTTATCCCTTAATTCAGCAGCTATTAATTCAATCATTTCTTCATTCATTCATTAATACATTCATTTATTTATTTTTTTCTTATATTATTTAACCAATTTATAAATTTCTTTTACAAGTCTTGATTAAATTGTAAAATCTTTTATAATAAATATCCTTTACTATAAATAGAATTTTTACTAGCAAGTTGGTTGAAAATAAATAAGTATATAGATAGATAGACATCTACTTGAAATAAATTTAGTTTATGAAGAATTATTAAAAATTATATTTTTTATTTTACAATAGACAATAGATAGTGTACTTAACAGTTAATTATATAATAAAACTAAAACAAAACAATCTTAATTAATTATAATAATAATGAAAGTGATAATATTTATTTATTTATTTAGAGTTTTTTTGTTAATAAGAGTCAATTGATTTTTAAAAATTAAGTGATGGATTATTTGTTATTATTTAAATCTAGGTGGCTTTTAATCTTCTGCTTTATTTTATCAGCATTATTTTCATTTATGCTGAATTTCAGATTTTGTCAATCTAGGATCTATATCTTCTTAGTTGCTAGTGTTGTTAACGTCGTGGTCATCAATTGACTTGGCTAATTCTTTAAGAGAGACATAATCTCTTTTAACACTCATCATAGCAGCTGTTGCCATAGACATTTATGAAAGCTTTTTATACATGCTTCTTGTTTCTTCCTTAGAACGAATTGAACTTACAGAAGCTCTGCTTTGACTTAGAGCAGCAACTCCACTCATTAATCTTTAGCTTAATTCTTTACCACTGAGTTTATCAGCTTGCTCGTCATGTGAGTTGTTATCAGATAAATTATCTGTAATCTTTGAAATTTGAGAGAACTTCAGGTCTTAGCTGAAATTGATATCTCCTTAACGAGAATTATTTTAGAGGTGTTCAATCGTTTACTTGTATACTTGTATTTTTTAGTTATAATCTTAACTTATTATATTTTATTCTGTTTCCTTTTCCTTAATCTTTCTTGATAATTTATCTTCAATTTCTTTCTTTGATGCTTTTGTCTATTCTAGTTAAGTGCTGATTAAAACAATTTTTTCTTCTTATTTAAGAGTCTTTTCTTCTAGGTCACTCTTATCAGATTCAAGATTCTACAATTATTTTAATAAAAATTTAGAATATAATTGCTAAAATTAAATAAAATATTACCTTAATGATTTGATTTTTTTCCTTAATTTCTTTCTCAAATGCTTCTATTTAATTTTGATTTTCTAATTTATAAATAAAAATAATTATTTTATTCATTTATTTTTTTTTTTTAATTAAAGTTTTATTTACCTTTGATACTTGCTTTGTGTGTATCTATTTCCTTGTTTAAGACAGCTATCTTTTCAGATAACTAGGTAGACAATTTTGAATTTTCTTCTTCCAAAGATTTTAATTTTTCTTCATGGTTCTTTACTGAAGATTGAAGGGTGTTAATTTTATTGTTAAGATTGTTTTCTTTTTCACGGAATTCTTTTTCTTATTTCATATTCTTTGAAGAAAGTTCTTATATTTATTATGAAGAATCGCCTTGTTTGCTAGATAATATTTTTTCAAACTCAGCGTCCTTTTCACTAATTTTACTTTCATATTCAGCAATAGTCTACTAGTTCTTTTGAATCCACTCCTTTTCAATAGAAATTTTCTTTTCTTCAGACTATTAAAGTTCCTTAGCGAGCTTTTCTTAATTTTCACTCAACTCTGAAACTTTTTTCTATTCAGCAATGAGTTTCTCTTGCAACTCATTTTAAATCTCATTGATCTTTTTCTTTTGTTGAGTAAGTACTTCAATTTCTTCATTTTTTTCTTTTAATTCATCTATGAATTTCTATTCTTTTTTCTTATACTATGATTCTAGTTAACCTTTTTCTTCTTCTAACTTCTTACATGTTTCTTAAATAGTTTTCATTGTTTCAATCTTTTTGTTATTGAGTTACTTCAAACTTTCAACTTCCTTTTCCAAAGTCTTGACTGTTTAGTTAATGTTATCATCTCAGTTAAATAAATAAAAAAAATAAATAATTTTACCTTATTTTTAGTGCTTATCTTCAGTTTAACGAGTTTTAGTGTCATGTCTGGCAACTTAAATTTTTAACTCATCAACTTTAGTAATAAATTCTTTTTTGACATCTTCTTTGGCAGCTTTTTCGCTTTCAAGGAGAGCTTCATAATTTTATTTTAGTTTGTGAATTTCTTCGTCTGCTAACAAATCGTTTTCTTCTTTTTCTTTCTTCACTCTCTCGTATTATTTAACTTGCTTATCATACTTTTACTAGAGTTCTGCTTGTTATGCTTCAAGTTTCTCAATTTTTTGAGTTAACTCTTGTTTTTCAGTATTGTTTTCTTCATCGATTTGTTATATTTTAGAGCTGAGTGCACTGTTTTCTTTCTTAAATAGATTGAGTTGTGTTTCTTTTTAGTTGAGTTAACCAGCAATTTATGCAAGTTAATTTTAATATTTTTCTAAGTCGTTTTTAAGTTAGTGTTCTTCATGTGTTTATGATGCAATGGTTTTTTCTAATTCGCTCAATTTATTTTTAAGCTCAAATTAGACTTAGTTATTTTACTCTTCAATTTCTTTCTTTTGGTTATTCCACTATAGTTCAAGTTGTTATTATTTTTCTTTATTTTCATTCAATTAGACTTCCAAAACTTGGCATTTTTTGACTTATTCATTGAAAAGATCAACTTAACTTTGATACTTTTGCTTAGAAGCTTCTAATTCAGTTTCTAATTTCTTAGCTAAGCTGATCTATACATCGAGTTAGTGTTTATATTCCTTTTCCATTATTTCTTTGAGTTATTTTGATTGTAACTCAATATCTTTATCATGCTTTAACAAATCTTCTCTTTCCTTCACCATTTCAGCAATTCTTTCTTCGAATTTCTTAGCAACTTAAATTTATTCTTCAATTTTTCTTTCTTTTTCTTCTATTAGTGCATTCTTTTCTTGAGCTATTATTTACAAATAATAAATAAATAAATTTAAAAAATAATCAAAATGAAATAAATTAATAATTTCTTCTGATATTTTAAAATGAAAATTAAAAACAAAAGAATAAATTTGAGAATTAATTTTTAAATAGTTAATTAATTTCTGATTACTTTGATTTGTTAGAGTTTGAATTTATGAGTTGAGTTAGTTAATTTGGGTTGTATACTATTGTTCAGATTGTTAAATCTTTAGTTAATATTCACTTTAAACTTATTGAATCTCAGATTTTAATTTGCTGATCTTCATTTCATTTTCGTTTAAAATTTAGGAGGAGCTGGTTGAGTGACGCTTTTCTGCCTCTTGAATTTAGAATTTGGTTTCAGCCTAGATTTTTGCAAGCTATTCTTTAGCTTCTACTACTTATTGATGCAAATTATGCTCCTTTTCTTCATAAGAGAAAACTTACTCTGCTAAAGCTTTTTTAGATTTCTCTAAATCTTCAATCAACTACTTCTTCTCTGCAATCTCTTTTATGTGTAAGAACAACTTAGATTCGATATCAGAAATTTACTTTTTATATTTAGTATCTTATTCTTCTGACTCAGTTACTATTTTAGATAAATTTTATCTTAAATCTTCATTAGTGTTGTATTCTTGCTCAATTTTTTCTTTTAATTTATCGCATTCTTCTCTCTATTTAACAACTTCTTCCTTTAATGAGATGATTTCTTATTATTCGTCTTTTTGCTACAATTAACTGCTGTCTTCTTCATCTTGATTAACAAAATTTTCTTATATGTTGATCAAGTTATCTTCTTTCTTGTAAATTCTAACAACTTCTGGGGATTCTGTTAGCTACTTTTGGGAGTTGGGAACATGTTGAACTTCTAATTATTGCTAAAGTTATCTGATAGTTTCATTAAGTTCCTCAATTTAATTTTCGTATAAAATCGAATCCATATTATTAGCTTGATTTCTAACTTCCTTCTCGCCTCTTTCTTCAACATGTTAAATAACACTAAAGCTTTCTTATTCCATTTTTTGAATAATCATACGATACTCTTCTGTTCTTTCTTGAATTTCTTTTTCTTTAGCTTAAACTAACTCTTCATTTTTTAAATTCAAAGTCTCATTCAAATTTTTTAAGTTTTGAATCTCACTCAGCAAGTTATCTGTGTTAGGATTATCTTTTTTATAAAAATAATTTTTAACATTTTAAAGTCACAAAAAATTAAGAAAATAAATTAAACAAATGAAACATTCTTTCTTGTTATTCTTAAAAATAAATTCATCTGAATTATTTTCTTAAAAAATTAAATTTTTAATTCAATAAAAATAAATATTAAAAAAATAAATTAATTAATTTTAGTTTACTTTCATTTGCTAGTTAGGCCATTGCTAATTGAGTCTATGTTAATTCCATATTTTGTTAGTTAATTTTTAAGTTTTAATTGTGGAGTTCTTCTACTTGCTTCTTTAAGTTCTAAATTTCCTCTAATTTTTAGTTAAGAAAGATAAAAATGTTATAATTTATTTGCTTTTACAATTTAAAATAAATGAATTACCATCATTATTATTTCCATATTGGCAAGATATGTTTTGTATTTCATATTCTAATTTCTTGCTGTTTGTCTTTTCTTCAATTAAGCTTTGTTCTAAAATTTCAACTTGTTTGTTCATTTTTTATACTTCTTACTCATATGCAATTTTTTAGTTTAAGACAGTTTCTTCAAACTATTTCTTCAATTACTAGATTTATAATTCTTTATCTTATATTTGAGTTTCAGGGATTTTGGTTGAGTTTATATTTATTTATGAGATTGAAATATTTTGAATTTCATTCTACAATTTTTAGTTAGTGGTCTTTTCATTTGCTAATTAATACTCTAGCAAAGCTATCTGAGAGCTAATTCTGTTGATTTCTTCTTAGTGCTACTTTCTAAGATTAGAGAGCATTTCTTCATGCTTTCTCTTGGTCTCTTCAGAATTTGCAGATGAAGAAGCTACAGGATCGTAAATTCTACTTTACTCTGCTACTAATGTGGATAAGTTTTAAATTTCGCCCTAAAGCTTCTTGTTATTGAACTTCTCAGTAGTTAGGCTAGACTCAAGTTCATATATTTTTTAATTGACGTTCAAAAGTTCCTAGTTAAATTACTATCTTTAAACAGATATTATATTTTCATATTCACTTTTAATATTTTCTATTTATTGATTATTGTATGAAGGTGAACTCTTTGTGTTATTAGAACCTACTATAATCTAATCATTTGTTAAATTCAAAATATCAGTTTGTAACTTCTGTGTTGTTGCTTTTTCTTAAATCAAAGAAGTTTCAAGCTCAGAAATTTAATTTTTCATATTTTATAAATTTTAACTATATTATTGTTATTCCTCATAAAGTTTTCTTTCATATTGCTATTTAACCTAGTCTAATTTGTATTCATCAATCTAAAATTATAATAGAAATATTTAATATTCAAATTCAAAAAATATTAACTAAATTTACTTAGACAGTTTTTCCCTCAATAGTTTTTTGAATAACTGTATTAAGCTACTCATTAAGTTAAGTACATGTATGATTTAGTTCATCATTTTTCTTTTGGGCTTCTTAATTCTTTTTTCTATAGTCTTCCAATTCCTTATGCGATCTTTCTAACTCCTTTTATATTAACAACACCTTTTACTCGTAAGTAGTTGCTATGTCTAAATCCTATTTATTTTTTTGTAAGTTTTAATAAGAATTAAAATTGATATTTGATCGTTTTTAATAAATAATCTTAATTAAAAATAAAATCGCTAAAATTTTATTGATAAATTTAATTTTATTTATTTGGTTAATTCATTCGCTTAATGAAAACAAAAAAATAAATCAATCAAATTTAAATTAAGAGTAAAATTTCTAAAATCTTTTTCATAACAGCTATTAAATTTTTAAAGAATCAAATTTATACCTTTTGAATTGAGAAAGAAATATCTGGCTTTGTTCCAGCTGCTCCTCCTATCATACTTTTATTAATTTAGGAATAGCTTTCATGGAGCATAGATATTTTGAGCTTCAAGTCATCATTTTCGTGCTTCAATGACTCTTCGATTTCTTTCCACTTTTATTTATTTTGCATAAAAAATTTTAAGTTGCTTTCAGTAAGTTTCTAGAATTCATCAATAAGCTTGTCACTAACTTTATCAGGAATCATAGAAATACTATTAAATTTGGAGGTGTTTAATTGGTTAAAAGATTAGTTTAAGTTTCCATTTGATTTATATGTATTTAATGTGCCACCATTTTCTGGGACATTCTAAATAGTACTAGGTACATAATTAGATGCATTTCTGCTTGTATCTCTGTAAGGCTAGTAGGTAAATATATTTTGTTGTTGTTATTATTGCTACTAAATAGCGCTATTCTTGGTCGATGATTCTGTTTAAAAGAATTTTGCTTAGATTGGTGATGAATACTAAGGAGAGTATGGAGCTATTTCAATAGGATGAGATATCTTGGTTTAAATAGATTCATAATTTATTTTTGGGGATGAAAGATCAGGTTTTTGTGTTTGAGCAAGACTGTTTAAGTTATTTGGTGTACTGCTTTATCTCATTCCTTGGCTTTATGTGGCTCCATTAGAGTTAGCTTATTGTTTTTATTAGATTTATTAAATTATTTATTAAGATTGTGAAATGGATTTGTATTTGTTGATTATAGATTAAGCTAAATCAGAGTTGTTAGCTGGAGAGGTAACTTAAACAGGAGCTGCTGAAATTCTTGGTGAGCTCACAGAATTAATATTTGCATTTTAGATCTAGTAGGAAGATACTGTTAAAGGTTAGCCAATTATACCAGTTTATTGTTAAGGTGAAGCCAGCTAGGTAACTAACTATTATGAGTATCTAATTCCAGACTATTAAATTGGGGCAACACTAGAATTAACTACAGTTGTTGTTCCTGTAGCAGGAGCTTACTACGTTATTGTCACATATTAGTATTATGGAATAGCTGCAGTGGTAGTGAAAGTCTAATATTAGACAGTGCTAGTAGCATTTTTGCTTGAAGGGGTTTAATATGTGTTAGAAAGTTTGGTAGAAGGGGTGCCTAATGAATGATAAAGTAAATGGTAAGGTAAATGAATTAAAAAATAATGCAAACATACCTATTTGAGGTTAATAAGTGTTCATTTTTTAGTAGAAAACCTAATTAAATTTGTTTGTTTTGCTTAGCTATTAATTAATTAATTAATCTATTTATTTAATTATTAAATTATTGATTTTCTTTTTTTATCTAACACAAAGTAATATTTATTTTACTTTATTTTTTGAATAAATTAGGATTAATTTAATAAATATTGAAATTTATTTTTATTATTTAATTAATTTGTTAGTTAGCTACCTATCAATCGTTCTTCTAATTCTTAAGTATTATTTGATAAAAGCTATCAATCAATTTTATTTTTTTGCAATATTTTAAATTAACTATTAATACCATTCTAACTAAGCTTAGTAGCACCATCATTCATTCATTATTACTATTCAAAGATCTATTTAATAACTTAATAAATTAATTTATTCAATTATAACCAATAAAGGTACAGACAGACAGAAGCTGCTTCAAAAATGAATTAAAACTAAATAGTAATAAATAGGTTGTCTATGGTCATTTTTTTATGTGAAGTACAATATATACTACTTTAATCTCTTTAAGAACCTCCCATAGCACATTTAAGCCTTGTGTATCAATTTTATCAAACTAAAAATGACACTAGTTAGTGAGTATTCTAAACTAATTCATGATCTGTTAGAAGCAAACTATAAACATACATACATATTACTCCGTTAATACTATCCGTATTTTATTGAAATTCAAATAATTTTGCAAAAACACTTTAAAAATAAAAACCAAATTAAATTATTTTGAATAATAAATTAATTAATAGATTTGTGATTTTTTTAATTTATTAACAAATAACAATAAAAATGAATTATAATTCTATTCTAAAAATATGTTTAAAAACATAAATATTTCTCTTAATTCAGAAATATAATACTTCAATTTAGCATATTAGGTAAGTTTTACTACTTTTGATATAACTAAATCTAAACACAAAAGGGAAAAAACTAACTTATCCATTCATTCATTAATTATTAAACCCTTAATATTTATCAATTAAGTAATTTGATTATTTTGTTAATTACTAAGATATTTTATCTTAAATTATAAATAGATTATCTTTTATTTCTAGAAAGAACTTTACAAGATATTACTAATTATTGATCAATAATTAATTTTCAAAATAACATTCAATTTCAAAACTTTTCCATTTTCTGTTATTCAGAAATGAAATACTATAATTAGTGTTTTAATTAGTTTTAATCTCAACTGAATCTAACTCAAAAGAGAAAAACTAACATGTTGATTGATTTTATTAATTCAAACCCTATATTTATCATTAAAGTAATTTAATTAATTAGTTAAATACTAAGATTTTAAATCTTAAATTATAAATATATTACCTTTTTCTCTAGAAAAAATTATTAAGGATGCTATTTAAGTTTGATCACTCATTATCACAATAATATTAAATTTAAAAACTATTCCATTGATTATAATTTAGATATAAAATACTTTATCATTAGTGAAATGGATACGTTTTAATACATTTGATCTAACTAAATCTTAGACAAAAGGGAAAAAATAATTTATTTATTTATTCATTTATTTAATTTAAATCATATTTTTTGTCAATAAAGATTGTTAGTTAATTATTAAGATACTAAATCTTAAAATATAAATAGTTTGTTTACCTTCATTACTAGAGTTAATTATTAAGGAAACTATTAAGTTTTCAAGATTTATTATTAATTTTAAAACTTATACATTTTTATATACTAACAAATAAATAAATATTTATAAATTAACTTTCAACAAAACTAACTTTCATAATCTAATAAAAATATAATTAAATTTTCAATCAATAAAAATTTATGTGTTTAATCTATTTTTTAATATATTTTAAATAAAAATGGTCAAATACTAAAAATTTTAAAATGAAGCTCGATAAATAAATAAATAAATAATTATTTGGATAATAAATTAATTACTATTTTATAAAAATATTATTGAATATTTACTATGTTTATTTTGTAAAGTAATTAAAAAATAGATTTTACTTTTTTAAACCTGATTTCTTCAATTCATTTTTATTTTGTTTTTGTTTTTAATTTAATAAAATTAAATTAGGTAAATCTTAGAGGTTCACAGATAAATTTTTTTATGCCATAACTTACTTCACAGTTTTGTTTTCAAACCCTTAAAAAATTTCAAAAAATATTGAATTTTGTATTTGAATACTTTTTATACTCTTTATTTATATATTAAATTCAATTTCTGAATTTTATTGAACAGTGATTTTACTTACTTTTTAATAAATATTTTGATTTATTTTTTTCATTTTAAATTAAACATAATTTAGGTATTATAATAGAATGATATCCAACTCATCATATTTTAATACCTGGATTAGAAATATATAATTATGGATTTTACCAAAGTTTCCCAATTACTACAATTAAAAATTTAAAATAACAGATTGATTAAATAAGAGTAAAAAATAAATAGTTAATCAGATTACTTTTTAGAGACTGATGAGAGAAAATATTCTTAATTTATCATTTTTTAAGATTTAAAAAGAAATAAGTAAGGCAGGCTAATCAATTTAATAAAATATTATAAACTTAAATCAGTATGAAATATATTAATTCAAATAATAAGAAAATAATAATAATAATAATAATAACCTGATCATAAATAAAAAAATTAAAAGAGCTTATTTAATTATTTGTAGAGGTAAATCTTTTTAATATTTATTAATAGAATTAATTATCTTAGAATTAGCTTTAAGTCAATACCAAATTCACTTTTAGAATTATCATAATAAATTCAAATACAACCATTAAAAAAATTATATAAATTATTTTATTAGTTTTATTAATATAAATTACTAATATTAGTTAAAAAAGTTGGCACAACTATAGTTATAATCTAATTAACTTCTTAAACTCTTTTAGAATTATGTAATTAATCTGCAAATGAAACCAGAATATTGACAGTAGGACTTGATATATATATATCTTAATTGATTTAGCCCATACATAATATCTTTTAAATAGTAAATAGCTTTAATTTCAATTTTTATAACCCAAACTATAGATAGTCTGTCTTATGTCAAAATATGATTATATATTATTAATAATAAAACGGTAGCCTTTCAGCAATAAGAATGCAAAAATGGATTGAAATTTACACTTTTCAAGCTTTGGTAATCAATTTTTTACATTATATCTGAGATATTTAGTAAAGCTATTAATGCACACTCTCTGCTCAAATAAAATCATTATAACTTATTATATCAGCTTCTTTCTGCAAACAAAATAGAAAAATAGTATTATTTGTTGGATTTCTTTAACTAGTTTATCTATTAACAAAAAAGATATTATGTTAAAAAAACAGAATTAAAAAAAATATTGATGAGCTCTCTCTTGTGTATTTAGAATATTATCGATCGATCTCTACAAAAATTGATTATAAATTTATATACTCTTTTGAAAGGGATTTTATTGGAATTAATATATATTTATTTGCTGGTAAAACTAAGTGGTTGAATATTTTAAGTTTATACTAACTATAAAATCTTTAAGTTGTATTTTAACTAAATTATCGTGCACATAGTATCTTATATCCATTCTGTGGGTAAATTGTGACTTAATTAATATTTATTCAAATTTTAGCAAGGTATTAGAGATATTAAGATAGTTAGTATTACAAAAATTATCTTCGATTCAACACAATTAGCAAATCTTATTTGTACAAAAGTCACATTATAAAGAAATAATGGTACTACATTATTTCATATTATTAAAATAACTTACTTAGGCTATTTAGGATATATTAGGGTCCTTTTTTTTAATAATTGACACTTTTTAGAAGCTAATTTATGATCATTGCTAATGATGATCCTATGAAAACAATTACCTAGTTTTCATATAACAATTTCTAGATAAGCATCTCTATTACTTTTATAAGAAATTTAAAAATCGAAGGTAACTATCCTATCCTGTAAGCTCTCAAGGAACGAAAAAACCTAAAAGATAGTTAATTTTAAAAATAATTTTCTTGTATTTTTTTCAAATCAGAAAGAGTTAAAAGCAAGCAATTAATTTTATAATTCACCTTATCCAAGTTTTAAATTTGATCTTTAGCAAACAACTATTGGTTCTTATTTTCATATTTTATTAACGCATTTTTTTAGAAAAACACGTCTTTTATACTAGTTTAATGTAATTTAGTAAGCTATTGATTATTTTTTTTCAAGGAAAACTTTAATTTGAGTTAAATTACTTAAATTTTTGTGATCTGATATTAACAAGAGATGCTAATTTAAAACATAGATTTGCTAATACTATTAATTATAATATAATTTGAAAATACTCTTTTATCAAAAAATTACAAGGGTTTGATACAATAAAAATGTGTGTAATATAAAAGATTTTTATTCGCATAAATACATTTTTTAAAAATTATTATGTAATTAATTAATAAAATTTTTTTTTTTTCATACATTTATGGATGGTTTTTATTAGTTTGTTTGAAATAGATTTTGCTTATCACACCTTTTTTACACAAATAAATTAATTATAAATCTCATATTAAATTATTTTGAAGATATCAAACATATAATTTCTATTTTTCATTCAAATAATGCTCATTTTAATTTCTACCTTCATTTATTATTTCAAAATTAGTTAGAAAATTAATGAAAAAATTCATCAAATAATGTGAGATACTTTACTTTATCTTATTTCTTGATATATCTTAAATAATTTTATGAAACAAGTAATCATTCATTTTAATATGTTTATGCATTGTGGCAATAAAAATAAAATACTATAAAAATAATTAAATAAATTTCATAACTTAAAAATTGATTGTTCTAATAAAAACTAAAAATACAAAAAATTTTTGCTAAAGGCAAAAGAAAAGTAGACAAACTAAAAAGTACAACAATAACGCCTAAATTTAAAGTTGCTGGATTAAATATTCTGTTTATTTGTTATTTCTAATGCAATTATAATGACTAAATATTATTATGCACTAAATGATAAAATAATATTTTGAAACTTTTTACATTTATTTTTGAATATTTTTATGAGGAAAATTTTTTATTGTCAGTTTTACTTCCTATTAGTTTTTATAGAACAATTGAGTATAGAGACTTAATATTTATTTGTAAGTTAAAGATTAATAAATTTTAGATGTTATTTAATCAGTGAGTGAGTGATAAAGTTAGAGTGTAAGTTAGAAATCTTTCGTAATAGAGAAGGATTTAAAAAATAAAAGTATTTATTAAATAAAATTTCTCTAATTATTCTATATCAGAGAGTGTATAATGTAAAACTAAAAAATACAATTTACTTCAAGCAACCTAAATAACTTACTAAATAATTAATTTTATTAAATCAGTAGCCAATAAAAGATTCTTTTAAATTGTTTATAAATAGTTTACATTTGGCTAAATACTTAGATAATTAATAAAAAAAGTAGAAAATAATATTATTTGAAGTATTTAACTTAATGAAAAAATATTTTTAATAATTTCTAAAAAGTGTTTAAAATTTTTTGTAGCTTTGATAAAAAATTAATTTTAACCTTATATATGCATAAAAGGTTTACTCAAGCTGTGTGGTGTAAACTATGATTTAGAGTAATTTAAAACTTAATCAACTTATATACTTAACTGTAAGTAATTATTCCTTAGTGAGTTATGACTTTTTTAGTATCAATAATTTGAAATTCTACAGAAAGTATGGATGGCATATAATTGTATTTACTTTAAAATGCACATATGGATCAATCAATCTTTCAATTTTTGTATATACGTATGTATGCATACAAATTTATGTATTCTATAACCACTAATTTTGTACAGATAAATTGAACAGTTAATAAAGTTATATGCTTAATTTACAAAGTATGTTAATTGATATTAAAAGATTATAATTTATCTACACTATAAACCACTAATTTATTTATAGCCAGCCTCTTGAAATATCCGTATTTAAAACTAGCTGCATTATCGAAATTTATATTAATAACTCATATTTTTTCTACTTTATCACCTACCTATAAGTATTTATTTCTCAAATTGATATGCCAAGCCATATTCTAATTAACATTAAATACTTAATGATATAAAATTTTGATAAAATTAATATTATTTAAATTTAGCCATTATTTTGTCATTAAACATGTCTTATATATCTTATATGAATTTAGTTTACATTTATTCATTAAATTTGTTTTTTTACATGTGATATTTTCTTTTACCTTACAATAACACATTAGTTTATTTATTGTCGAAAGTCCATTTTAAATTTTTCCTTTTTTTAAAATAGAAAGCAAAAAAGAAAAAAGTAATGTTTTCGCAGTCTATTTTACTATGAAAAAACTATTCTTACATTTTAATAATTTTGCTATTGTAATAAATAATGGGATAAATTCTATATATATGTAATATTTTTAGCAATCCTAAGGTATTTTAAATTTAAAAAACACTTTTATTTAATTAATATTGACACAGCAAAGATAACTCCTTTGTAAAGTTTGTGATAGTTTTATATAAAATTATTTTAAATAAATTGTTTTGTTTACTTTTATATAAATAATAGATTGATAATTGATTGTAAATATATAAAATAACAAAATTTATAAAAGAAAGTAGCTAAAAATAAAAATAAAAACAAAGAAAAAAAATAGAAGTAAATTTTGTTTAATATGAAGACAGATTTAAAAAAGGGTCATTATTTTTACTTATATTCATAAGATAATTTGCCAAATTCAATATTTAATAACATTATTTCATTTTGAATTATTAATTTTCAAGAAAAGAACCAGCTTGCTTTTCTTTATTTTTATAATTAATTTAGTTATTTAGTTTGTCTGTTTGAAGACTAAAACTAAAAAGAAATAGAAATTTTTTAAATAAATAAATAAAATTATATAGATAAATAAATGATTAAATAATATCCATACATGTAAAGTCTATAACATTTCTAAAGTAAATAATATCGGATTTTAAAAACAAACTAATTTGTTAGTCTACACACTATTTATTTTTAGAGTGTAAATTAAACATTCATTTTTCTTCTTTTAAACCCCTTCTTTTCCTAATATTTTTTAATCACTTTCAAAAACTTACTTAATATGTAGATTTTTAAAAATTGTATTTCTTCCATTTTTCATTTGTGTTAAAAGGTTTTAAGCTTTCAAAAACCTCAAGATTTATTTATTAAACAATGATAAACACAGTGTTTTATTATTCCATTTTATTCACTTGTTTTTGTTAAATTATTTACTTTTTTTAAAAATATTTGGTAACACAATGAGTAAATTTTTATCAAATGAATATTTTTATTTAAAAAATCTAATTTTTCTATTTTAAAAATGAGGGATTATTCAATGCAAATTCTAAATAGACTAAGATTTATAACTGAATTTATATAAACAGTATCTATTTTATAAAAATATTTTTCATTTTGATAACTTTGGCGTTCAAAAAATAAAAAATTATTAATTTATCAGCTAGCCTAAAAATGCTGGTAAAAGTTAATATATTTACAGTGAAATCAATACTTTCCTTTTAAAAGTTAATATATAAAAATAAATAGCTCCATTTCTTTTAAGCAAATTTAGTATCTAAGCATAAGCTATAGTTACTAGCAACCATTTTTTTAATTTCTGTTTATATTAAATGTGTTACTAAGTAGGAAGGATTTTTGTGGATATAATTCCTGATAATCTAATAACTGCTGTGTTACAAATTTTTTAAACGAATCTAAAAAATTTAAATATTTATATTCGCATTGAGTTTTCTATTTAAAATAAGCAAATTGAGAATAGGAAGAACAAAAAAAAGATTTGAGCTTAAGAGAATAATTTACTTTTTCTTTCTTTAATAGGAAAATTATAATTTTTATGGATATCTGACTTTCAAGATCATAAAAAAAATGTGCGTGAATGAATGAATAAATAAATGTGTGTTTTTATTTATCTATGAGTTTATATGGAATAAAAAAGAAAGAATTTTATATTTATTTAGTTTTATGGAAAAGGGTAAACAAAAAATATTAAAATAAATTACACTACATTAGATTTAATTACTTATTTATTAGATAGGCAGTAAAAATTTACTTTTGATTATTCTTATTTTGCTTGTTTTTTTGATGGAAAATTAAGATTGTAAGAATTTTTTATTTTTTGATAATTAAAAATAGATTTTTTTTCTCTAACTTAATTTAGATCAATCAATCAACCAGTCAATCAAAAAATGAGAAATTATAGGTGAGATATATATAATAGATATATCTAATAATACGAATTTTTTAAATATTTTTATAGTTGTTCTGCTAAAAATTGGGAAAGCCACAAACTAATTAGAAATATATGAAATTTTATTTAAAATAGCTCTAATCTCTCATAAGAGATAATCAACTCTAAACAAATAAAAAATATGTTAAAATACATTCAGCAGTATTATGTTATTAATATTTTTGTTTATTAACTGATTGGTTAGTGATTGATTGACTGATTCAGTTAGTGAGTGAGCGAAAAACTTACTTATTTACTTTACTGAACGACTGTTTGGCTAGCTAAATTAAATTCAGTTAGAAAGGTATTTTTGCTATTAAATATAACACAAAGATATAAATGCATAGTGAATTATCTTTATAGCAATTTGATTTACTTTGAATACGTGCATTGGTAACATATTTTTGCTTTAAAGTATTATTTTAGAAATAAGTCGATAAGTCAGTTCTAGAATAAACATAGAAATAAATCTATAAATTTAATTTATATATTTATTTTATAATAAATATGCTATATATTCATCGCCCAGTATTTTTATAATAATGTCTCAAAAATTTCATAATTTATTTTCTACTTTTTACTTTTTATTCATTTTATCTACAAGAGAAATACTTTAAAAAATGACAATTTTTGTATATTTTTAAGCTGAGCAAACAAATTTTGGTAATTTTTATATCAAAAAAAGGTCATACAGAATAATAAATAATATGTAGGTACGTGTTAGTTTAATTTAGTATTATTTTGGGTTTGAATATAAAATATTTAGTAAAAATGATTCATTTAGTTTGAACTCTTTTAATATAAAAATATCATTATTGTTTGTGTATAAAAATGAAAATATTTAATTTAATTTTATTATTGTATTTTTATTAGCTTTTGCTTACAAAAATAGAAAGATCGATCAATCGATAAATTGCTATTTATGTTTAATAATAAGAAAAGCGTATTTTTTCTTATTTGTTGGATATTTGTTTGTTTAGTAAAATTTTGGTATAGTAATGCTTGCTAAAAAATGATAAATAATTTAGTAAAATATTCTTGCTTTATTTTGTTTTTATTTTATGAAAAGAGTGGTAATTTATTTATTTATATGCTTGTTTTGGTCAATGATTTTGGCTTTAAGTCTCTAGCTAGATAGATAGATAGAGAGATAGATATCTTGATAAATTTATATAAAATTAGAAATTGTTAAGATTGATAAAATTTTTTGCTTATAAGTATTAATTAATTATGTGAGTAAGTGAGTGAATGAGACTGATGCCGAGTTTATTTTTTTACTACTTTCAAATTTATTTAGTTTATTGTTTTTAAATCCTTTACAAGGCTAGTCAACTTAATTAATTAATTATGTATGTATGTAAAGTATGTAAAGGGTAGCGTTGATGCATTTCTTTTAAGCAATTATTATTTATGTTGAAGGAGAAAATAGAGAAATTTAGTAAGTGATTAATTTGGTTATTATACATATTTTATTAAAAATATTTGATAAATTTCAGGCAAAATAGAGAGTTCATTGATTCTTAATAGATTGGTATAAATTGATGGAGAAAGCTTGAAAGAAAGTAATAGATCTAGATTTTGCTATTGTACTATTATTAATAAATAATTCGATAATAATAATTAATTAATCAATCATCAAAAAAGTGATTGATTAATCGAACAAAATTCAAGTCTTTTTAAGATTTTAATTTTGTTAGTATCCACAAGAGACGCAGGATTGAAACTGTAATCAAATATTTCTTAATATTTTTCATATCCTATTTAGCTATCTAAATATTTATCTTTTTATCTATTACATATCTTTGTTTTCTTTCTCAATTTAATTTGTTGTATGTATTTAACAATTTTAATTGAAATCTAAGTCATAGTGAGATAGATAGATACGCTCATTAAGTTTATTAGATTTTTTCTGTAAAATATGGATGATTCAATATTTGTTAGCTGTTAGGCCTGTTTTGTGGATTATATTATAAAAGCCTTTACAAAAGGTCTTTGAGTAAATTTAATTACTCTAGTTGAAGACCTTAGGCTAACATATCTTTGATTCTACTTTCAAAAAGATTCCAAAATTCATTTAGACGATCTTCAACAATCAAGTTATAAATTGGATCTTGCTTGGAGGGCTCTTTTTAGAAGGGATAAACTCCAAAAATTGAAGAAAAGCACAAAATGCCATAGCAAAAGATATCATTCGCTTTCATGCTGATATTTTTTACAAGATTCTACATTTTCTCTTGAGAAGTTATTATTTGTTATTGCTCATTATTAGTCAGATTGCTTCCAACAGTTACATCTGTTGAAATAGTCATCTGACTATCACTAATTTCCTCTTCTCCATTAACTGATGTTACTGATTTTTAGGGTTCATCACAGTATAAAGAGCAAGCTCTTTTGAAGTTGCTGTTTAATATTGAAGATAAAGAAAGAGCATTATTAGGGATTTAGCCTTCTTTTTCAATTTCATGAGTAGTTTAAGAGGTTGTTTCCAAAAGATAGCAAATATCTAGCATTTCTGGGCTCATGTATTTTCTGTTACGCAATTTCCAGCTTTTCAAGTAATCGATTGTTTAACATTGCTCATCCACACAAGAGAATTCAAAATCAGCTAGTTTCAAAATGAGTCGACCCTTTTTTGAAGAGGTCTTTTTTGACTACTTTTTAGACCCATCTGAGTTAGTCGAGTCTTTCCTGCGAGCAGATTAGTCAGATAATGAACAGGAAGATGAAATATCTCCTCCAGATTATTATTTATTTGTTAATTCGCTATAAGTTTCTGATTGAGTTGTTGAACGCGACATTTAGTCTTCAGTATTGATTTGAGGCTTAGAATCAAAAGTATTTGTTTTACTTTTTGATTACTGGTAAATACTTGTTTTATCAGCCTAAACAAACAAAAGACAGTTTTCCAATTTAATGTCATTGTGGACATAATTTTTTTGATGAAGATAGTCAATCGCCGAGGCTATATTTCTCAATAAAGAAACTTGTGTTCTAAAAAAAGCCTTAGTACGATTTTAAAAGAAATGAGTCAAATATTCTAAAAAATCACAGTCAGCTTACTCAAGTCGGATACAGCACCTCTCTTCATTTTGATAGAACTGAATGTCACATTTAACTATATTAGGATGATTCATTTTAACCAAAATGGAGTGCTCTTTCTGCAAACGCTTGCATTTAGGAGAGTGGCAATAATTTCCAGTTTCTACTGAAGAAGATTTGCTTTAATTGTTTAATGAATGAAGTTATCTTTTTTTGAATACTCCCATTCAATTCAATTTAATCAATCAATATTTGTTATTATGAATTTGATTTTTTTAATTAGAAATTCAAGCAAATAAATCAAAGTCAAATCAAATCAAGTGATAAGCAAATAAATAAACAAGACAGAAGGCAAACAAATAAATAAATAAATAAAGAAAGAAAGTAGAGCGGAGGAATGTTTTTTGGATATTTTACTGGAGTAAATTCTTTAGGTTGTTGTCGATAAAATTTCTTTGTTGATTTTTGTATTTTTATCTATTATAATATTTTTTATTATTTTACTTTTAGAA
This sequence comes from Tetrahymena thermophila SB210, assembly GCF_000189635.1. NCBI lineage: Eukaryota > Ciliophora > Oligohymenophorea > Hymenostomatida > Tetrahymenidae > Tetrahymena > Tetrahymena thermophila. The sequence continues at coordinate 632,838 of NW_002476559.1, forward strand.
AATACTTTTTTAAGGTAAAATAAATCAAGGGATTTTTCAGTTAATTTAAAAAGTAAAAATTTTTTAAAGCACTGACTGATTGATTTACTAACTAATTTTTTCTCGAAAAATACTTAAACCGATTTTATTTTTTTGATATTTTTTATTTCAGCAAAATATTTTATCCTAAACAGCCAGCCTTTCAAATTCAATCAAGATAGATGGCAATCAAACCAAAGTAGAGAGTAAAACTGTGTCTGTAAAAAGCTTAGCTCTTGAAGTTTTTTGTATTTTGTGATGATATTTGTTTATTTGTTTATTTATTTTCTTTTTGGGAAAAGAAATTTGATATTGTTTGAATCAATTATAAATTATAAGAATTGCTTTGAAGTGGTGTTTTAAGTAGAGGTAGGAATTCTCTTTAGCATAGATAATTAGATCTATTTGAATTTTTTAATTGATTAATTAATTTGCTTGATTAATTGATTGATTATTTGTTTATTTTTGATTTGTCCATAATATTAATAAGCAATTCATTTATATTTATATGTAACTAACTATTTATGGTGGGTGAAATAAGAGTTAGGAAGAAAGGAATTAATTAACAAAATCAATTAATATTAACAAAAAATAAATAGTAAAAAATATTATTTGCTCGTAATTATCAGAAATCAGTATAAGAAAAATCATAAAAATAAATTACATTCAAAATTAAAAAATTGGATTGATTTTTTTCCTCATTTAAACTAGTCAAAGTATAATATTTCTATGCAGTATTTTAATACTGGCAGATTTATTAATTAATTTATTTATTGTATAAGAAATATTATCTTTTATATTTCATCTTTGCCATTTATTTAATGCTTTTTTTACTTAATAACTTGAGTTTAAATTCCAACATTATTTTTTAAAAAGTAAAACAGCCAGACAGAGAAACAGAAAGACATCCAGCCAGCCTGTATGCTCAGCTTCCCCTTATTATTATAAATCAACCCGCCCCACCTTTTTATTATTTAAATATCTATTTTAATTTAAGAATATATTAAAATGGTTCCTCTTAATTTTATATTAATAGCTGTTATGTCTAAGTTCCGCTAAAATCATATTATTGCTTTTCATCTTCTTTTTATTTTTTAGATTTGCTTTGTTTTTGCTTTTGATAACAAATAAAAAAATCAGGTAAATTAGAAGAAATTCAAAAAATTTTTAAAACCTGATATTCATTTAATTACACGAAAAACAATAATTGATTTTCTAAAACTTCTTCTTTACTTTATTAAACCATCAAAGCTGGCTGTATTTCTCTATTCCAAAAATAAACTTTCACAAGGAATACTTAGATGATGCAAAGGGAGTAATTCAGCTCCAATTTCGATCAGAAAAACAAAATTTGACAGAATACTCTAAAATATATTTTAAATTTATTTCTAATTGCATTTAAAAATCAAAGTAGTTAGCCAGATTTTTGAACTAACAGCAATACTAGCGTTTTTTATCTAATCTGATTAAATTTGTGTATAAAACAAATAATATCGTGAAATACTAATTAATCAACTATAATAATTCAAAATTTAAATAAAACACAAAAACAAACATCATAAATTTTTTAAATCAAATAATCTTTTTTTCTTATTACTTTGTTTGATACATCAATTTTGCAAAAAATTTTGGTAATTTTTATTAAAATACTTAAAAATAAATTAAAAAATATTACGCAAAGCTAAATCAGCGTCATCTTTAAATCAGATTTATCTTTACTCATTTATTCTGCTTTAAAAACTCTCCTTTCTTTAAAAATCTTCAACTTAATTTTAATTTTACTATTTTTAAAATTATGTTTGTTCTTTTATTATAAGCTTGAAAAATACAAATTATTTCTTACAGTTTTTTTAGTAATTAAATAGAAAAATTGTACTTTTTTGTATATTAAAATCAACCTTAATTACTTTTTTAGATTAGTTGTCATTGAATTAAATAATTTTATTAACCTTCATCAAAATACTCTCTTTTTAATTTTGTTTACTATTATGTGGAATTAATTAATTTATAAGTTTTTCTTCAGTGGGATCTCCGCCTAGTGGCTAATGTTCTTTATCAACATTAAAGTTATCAAAATTAAATTTACAATATTTAAAATGAAATTAATAAATAACAACAATATCTATTTAATCAATTAAATAATTTTCAAGGTGATGAAACATAAAGATAGGTCAATTTAAGATACTCATTAGTTTTCTAATTCAATAAACAAATCTTTTTTTTTTTAAAGAATAAATTTAGGTCTATTTGCACTCAAATATTATCTATAAATAAATTGATTAAATAATTTAATTTATACATTAATGAAAAAATATTAGAAAGGTTTAATCAAATATTTAGTCACATCCATCAAGAAAAATAAGTAAACAAATATCTTGAAATTTTTTGAAATTAACTTATTTTTACAAGTTGCTTTTTTTTAATGTAAATCAAGTTATCAATTATTGATTAAAGTTATTCTTTTAGAAATTATAATCATAACAAAACCATAGTTGATGTCTTCTTATCTATACTTATGGTAATAAAATAATAATTCAATGTTAAGCTAAGAGGAAAAATAAATCAACCCTTCAATTATTCATTTATCAATTAATATAATCTAATTAATTTACAGTATGAAACGTATTTTCTTTTGTTTTAGACTTAATGATTTTAATTATTTGAGTTTTTTTAAAGTAGATTAATAATGAATGTATGTATGTTAATTTAATACCTCATATTTATTTTTAGCTTACAATTTAAAAAATAAATTAAGTAATCAGAGAAGCTTTTTATTAAGTAAGATCTAATTAATTAATTAGTATTTATTTTAAGTGTAAGATAAGAACTAAATATCGAAAGTTATGAGAAGTAAATACCAAAATATAAAGAAAGTAAATTTATGATTGATTTTAATGCTTAACAAAATTTAGCTAAGTTTCATTTTTATTTTATAAAAAATTTATTCCAAATAATTATGACGTTGATAATAATGATCATTTATACAATCAAAACTTAAAAAAGTGAAGAAAATATTATTGAGAAATAGGATTTTATGAATAAAAATGTAATAAATACTACACTATAATTTTATTTATATTACTTAATAAAAACTAAATAACAGATTTATTTTCATTAATAATTTATCTAAGAATCTAATTAAAATTACAATTTATTTTCTTTTTTATGAGTAAATAATATTTTTAGTGAAAAAAAACCCAGCCTATCTATTTAAATGTCTATTTGAAAATTCTAAAATACGATATCAAAAAAAGAAAACCATCAATCTTTTACATTATACATATATATTACTCTCAATTTATGTGGCTGTATATAAAAATTGCTTAATAATGCATTAATAAGATATTTGATGACTAGTTTACTAGTAGAAATAATCATAATAGAATTTCATTTACATAAAAATAAAGTAACCAAAACTAACTAACTAAATAATGTCTTTCTTATTAAAATTTCAAATTATGATTTCTTAAATTTAAAAATATTTCAATGAAATTTTAGCCAAGCTTAAGTCAAATGTAATTTTAATGCATATTTTAAAATGTAATCTATCTCAAAGTATTTTATAAAAACAATTTTTTTTGCAATATTAACCTTAATTATTTGATTTATCATAAAAATATTAGTGAATACAACTTGAATATTAAATAGATCATGTATTAATATTATTAATTATTGAAAATATTTCTTTCTATAATGTTAATCTCACTACTAACAAAATAGATCAATAAAATATTTTTTATCTTTAATAAAAGGCAGAAGGCAATTTTAAGAATGCTTTCATTAAAATTTATTTTAGTTTTTTTATTACAAAATAAATATTTGTTGCTTTTTTTGTTATGGTGCTTACTGATTAAAATAAATATTGATATATTTCGATAGCTCGAAGATTGCTTTTAAAGAAATCCTTTTCTGATTTCATCAAATTAATTAGTAACTAAAATTAAGACAGAATTTTTGATTAAGTTCTTTAACTTCGAAGAAATACTTCAGTGGAAAATAATCAATATTTTTTTCTTTAAAAAAAGTAATATAAACAAATTTAATTTACACTTTTAACAATTTTAAAATTAACTCTTTTCAGATCAACTTAAGACAAGTTAAATTCAAAAGAGAAAAATATTCACTTAATAAGATTAATACAACTACTTCCTTTTTAACATTTTTCTAGATTAATCTTTTTCTTAATTTAAAAAATAAAAAGAAATTCATCAAATTGTAGGTCTATAAGTATACTTTAGAAAAAAAATGTAAACTGATATTAATCAAATCACTTTACTTTAATTAATTAGTTTATTTTCCACACAAATTTTATGAAAATAAGTAAATTCTCATATTTTTTTCTTATTTCTATTGATATTAAAAGATATTTTTTTTTTTAAAATTGAATTGAAATTAAGAGCGAAATTTCTAAATTATAAGTAATAAAATATATATTTACTTATTTTTAAATAAAAAACAACTTATAAATTAAGAGAAACCTTTAGAATAGCTGATCGCTTTTTATATCTAAATAAAACTAACTAGAAGTTTTCCTTTTCTTTGTAAAATTAACAATTCAGTTTACAAATATTTCATTAGGTTTTTAAAAGCTTACAATTCATATTTTAAATAATTTTAGTAAAATCTCATGAAAAAATAAAGAGTAAAACAAATTTACAGTAATAGAAACTACTTTATTATTGTAACAAGTTAATATTTATGAATGGTTTTGCAGTATTCAAAAGTACTAAATTAAACAAACTAATCTTCAAAAATCAATATGAATATGAAGGAAGAATCGATCAATATTTTAAATGAAAAATTATTATTTTTTTTATTAAAATATTTTTTTTTAATCAGTTGAAAAAAAATAAAAAATTTTAAAGTAAATGCCATTTAAAGTTAAAAATTAATAAATGTAAACTTAAAAAATATTAATTTTGTATTTTTTTAAATTCAAACTCAACCTTAAAATGGCTATTGCAGAAAAATGTTTAAGAGATTAATTTGATTAAACAATAACTAAATTTGGGTTTCATACTAAGTTTTTTTATTAACTAAAAATACAAAGTAGGTATTTAACTTAATTTGATGAGAGAAGATATTTTATGAATATTAGAGTGATTACTGATATTGATGTAATTATTTATTGAGAAAATATAAATAATATTTTGTAATAAACCATTCAATTAATTTTAAAATTAAAAGAATAAAGTAATTCTAAACATCCTTATTATTTTTCTTTTTTGATATCAAAATTATTAAAACATTCTTTTAAATTTTTCATTTTAAACACCTAAAAAAATGATAAATATAAATTCAGATTAGCCCTGATAACATCAATAGATAGAATGCTAACTGTTAAGAATTTATGGGAATTTTTTATCAGATTAAGGGAAACTTAAAATTGTATTTATATGCTAATAGATTAACGAAGTTTCAATATTACAAAAGAAGAAAAACTCTAGAATTCATTCATTCATTAATAGATAAAACTAATAAATAATATTATAAATGAATAAATAAAGAAGTTTGTTATTTATGATGATTTATTAAGAATCAATTATCAATTCATTAATTCAAATGAAAATTTGATCGTCATTTAATATTACTAATCTGCTTTTAATAATATTATTAAAGCTTAAAATAAGAAAGAAAGAAAATAATTAATAATATTCTTAAGCACAAATACATTTTTCAAATTTTTAAAATAATAATTAAAACTCTCCATCTTTCTTCTCAAGCTCAATAGCACAACACTCTCTAGACTATATCTTTTAGATAAATTAATGAGTAGATAAGAGATTTCGGATAATAATCAAACTATAAATAGCCAAAAAAATAACTCTGATAAAATTAAATCTTTGAAAAAAAACACATAATCTATTGAGAAGCTTCTACATAATTTAGAAGATGCATAGCTTTATCAAGATTAACTTGCAAAGGAGTAAGACATTTTCAAGTTAATTAAGAGAAGAATGCTACAAACCAATTTATCTGATAAGCGTGCTCTAGGAGGATTGCTAGGCACTGCTATACTTGGAGTCATAGGACTTGCAGCAGGTTTAAATATATTAGGAGTTGTAATCGGAGGAATTTTAGGAGCGTTTTTAGGAAGTTACGCTGGTAAAAGGATTAAAGAAAATGCCCTGAGGAAGAAAAAATTAATGAACATTGATTTACATGTCATTAAATTTGCTGCTTACGTTTCTTATTTGATGGATTTGCAATCTCAAGTGTAAGATTCAGAAGAATTAAGGTATAATTTATAATAATTATTTTAATCATAAAAAAGAACAAATAATTTTGAGATGTTAAAATAATACATTCCCCTTTTAAATATTTTAGGATGACCTTGATACTTCTTATGTCTGATTGTAAAATGCTAATCCTTTATAGCTAGAAGTTTTAGAAGTTAGAAAAAAAGCAGACAATTAAAATATAGAAGAAGCTCTTAAAATTACTAAAAAAGGACAAATTCATGCTAGCTTGCTTAGAAATGTACTGGATGGTAAAGCACTGGATAAAAGATAGCTAAAAATATGCTTAAATGCCCATTGAAGCATAGGAGTAAGTTGAGAAAGAAATAGCTAGAATTTCTTTCAATTTTTTACGCCCTTTATCTAAGCTGATGGGAGTAAATATGAGAAGCTTAAATGAAAAGCAAAAAAAGCTTGAATCAAAAATAAATCTGCTCCTTATGACAGCCCCTATATTGAACCTTCGTGAGAAATTTGCTCAATAATAGCATTTTTAAGAAGGAATTGAGTAGGAGTTTCTTGAAAACATTTACAAAGAAGTAGAATTATAACAGTTGAAAGAAATATTAGAAGATCAAATAGCTTAAGACATTCTCAAAGAGGATTAAATAGAAATTCAAAACTAGTAAAAATCAGAGTTAAATAAAAATAGTCTTTCTCACTCTAAAAATTAAGCATAGTAAGATGAAAGTAAGTCATAGGATGCTTAAGAAAACAGAGAGCCTTCTAACAATAACAAGTCTGCTAGTTAGAATTAGTAATCAAATATTCAATCAGTCTCGAACAACAATTCACAGATTCAACCCAATCCAAATCATTTTCATACCAATACTAACAAATAGAGGTTAATTGATTTAATAAATATGGCTTCTTAATAAAAGTAATAGGAGGAAGATTTCACAAGCTTTAATTCTAAATTCGCACTTGAACACTTTTAGTCTTAATTTGGCAGATAAAAATATTTGCAAAATGATAAGCCTAAAGTTTTGCTCTTTGAAAAAATGGCAGGAGAAAAGTAAAACGAATAAATAGAAAACCAAGCAGAAGGTAATTAAGTTAGAGAAGAGAAAAAATAAAACAATACTTTTTTGATTACAAATTTTCAACATTCAGATGATGTTCTTTATGAAGAAGACTAAGTTGATAACTAAAACGGGACACGCCACAATCAAAAAAACCTTGCGTTGTTAGATTTGCAGTATTAATAATTTTTGAAAGACTAAAATGCCAACAAAAAGGCAAACGACGGATATATCCCATAAAAGTTTTTATCAAATAATGGAATTGATGAAAATCAGTTTGCAAGCCAAGCTGTTTCTTCTAATGAAATTTAATAATAAAATTGCCAATAAGAACAAAACCAAAAGTCCAACTCAAAAAAATCCTTAAGTAATTTTGTTAAATCAATAAACGATTACAACTAAAACAATGAAGACTAAGAAATTGGAGAAAAAGATACCAGCAAAACAGAGTCAAAGTAAGAAAGCCAAGTAAATGATCCTGCTAATTATTTATCTCATGGAGAGGATAATAATAAGCATTTCAAAAAGAATGTGTAGCTTGTCTATTAAAAGAAATATTAACCAAGCAGAAATTCTCAACAAACGAATAAGACAGGAAGAATGAGTAACATGAGTTTAATTATGGATGAAGAAGATCTTTAAGCTGCTATTTAAGAACTTAAATTTGATAACTAAATGCTTAACCAAAATAAAGACATTCGCATTAAGCACATCATCCATGAAAATCTCCATTAAGTTGAAAATAGCCCTTCTCAAAGCTTTGTCAGGAATAAAAGAGGAGATGTTTTTCTTAAAATGAACAGTTTTGATTCAATATCAACTCACTAAAACCAAATAAAAGAATCTTTTGTTGATAATAATAACATTAAGTAAGACAATTAAGTAGTAATTGATATTAGCCAGATTAATTAGCTTCAAAATGACGAAGTTGTTCATATAAATCATATCAAAGGATCTGATAATTAGGATCATAAAAAAGATACCCATTTTCATGTAGAGCATGCTCCTAAATCAAGCTTTTGCTCCAATTTCGGCGAGCCAAGAAACAGTTAAAAAAGTATTTTAGGAAACGAACTTCACCAAAATCATGAAGAGTAATAAATACTAAAATCACCATCTTAGAGAAATTCATTATCTTAAAGCAAAAATTTGAAAGTCATTCACAATGAAAATCATGGAAAAAACTAAATTGTGCACTTAGGCTAAAATTAGCTCTAAGAATTTGAATCAAACAAGAAAGATTTCTCATCTTCTAAAGGAACAAATAGTAATCTATAAAGGGTTTTTGCTTAAGAAAAGGGTGAGGGACACCATTTAGGTGCCATACACTTAGATATAGAAAATAGTGGTATTTATGCTAAAGATGACCATGAATAAGTAGATAGAGTAGTTATTTCAATGCTCACATCTTCTTAAGTAAAAAAGAATAATTCTTAACAGAAAGTTGATGTAGAAATTGAAGAAAAACTCATAAAACTAAAAGTACTTGATGATGAAGACCCAGACAAGTGCTGGGAAAAGGTAATAAACAAGGATAAGATATCAATTTATAAAAAATCAATACCAAATAACCCAAGTGTTATGGTGAGAGCTGAAGCATTTGTTTCTGAGTGCTCATAAGATGAAGTGTTTGAATAAATATATTATGAGAACAACCGTAAAAAATGGGATAAGGTAACCTTAGGGTTTTCAGTTATAGAGTAACTTGGAGAATTCGAAGATATTATATACTTTTACATAGATCCTGGGTTTGGAGTTACTAAAAGAGATTTCTTATAGAAGAGAGCAGTAAGAAGAGATTACCCATTAAAAGGTGAAATAACAATCGTTTTCTTCAGTACGACTCATCCATCTATGCCTGAAATTAAAGGTAATATTAGAGCTATCTCAAACATAGCTGCTTACATCATCAGACCAGTGAAAGAAGGTAAAAATCATTGTCATTTAACTATAATAACCTAAAGTGATATAAAGGGACAAATACCTAAGTATATTGTGAATTTCTTGGCAGCCAGAGCTCCTGCAAAGTGGATTGAGTCCATGAAAAAAGGAGTGCTTGATCATAGAAAGCAAAAAAAGAAATGAAATTTACTTTATATTAACTACTAATTAAAAAGGAAATATATTAAAATATCATGATAAAAATTTATAACACACATTAATATATATATTCAACAAATACTTTTAAAAGATATTTTATAAATTAAAATTGATAGTCTTGATTAAATTTCAAACTATCTTCTAACATTAATAAATATATAAAAAATTCTTAAAATTAATTTTCATATTATATAAATTATACTGTATTCCAATAAAACTTCATTTAGTAAAATTGATGTTATCTTTTATGATTTTTAAAGTCTATTTTTTATCGACCAAGCAGCAATCATTTAAAAAAAATCAGTCAAGTTAAAATGAAATAAAATCATAAAATATTTTTTTAAATGTTTATTGTATTAAAGATTAAAAAAAATAAATTGATCATGCTAGTTATAATGAAATAAAATCATTAAATAATATTTTTATTTTATTAAATATAAAAAAAAAAAATTGAAATATTACTTATTTGATTTTTTTTGTATTTTTTTGCGTTTGCCATCATCATCAATTATTTAAAAAATATCAAAATTTAAATTTTTATAAATATATTATAATGAATTAACCTTTGGTTTCAATTTGTTAAATAGCGCATAAACAAGTTTTATAATTTTGAGGAACGAATTTTTGTGTATTTTTTGAATCAAAAATTAAAAATAAGTAATTTAGTAAAAAAATAAATATTCTGCTTTCTAAAAGATAAAAAATAGGTTAAAAATGTCGAAGAATGCTGCCACTTAAGGATAAGAAGTAAAGAAAAAGTAAATGATGAATAATGACTAAGTTTTGAATGAAACTTAGAAGAATGAAATTAAAAAGGCTTTCGATTTTTTTGATATCACAGGTTCAGGAACAATTGAAGCAAAAAATTTAAAGGTTGTATTGCGTGCATTAGGATTCGATCCAACTAAAGAAGAAATAGTTAAGCTCATTAAGGAGTTAGGTAAAGGTGAAAAGCAATATGATACTCAAAGAATTGACTTTTAAGAATTCTTAAACATTATGATGGTTAAAATGAACTAAAAAGATTCTTAAGAAGATATACAAAAAGCATATAATCTCTTTGTAGACAAATAAAAAGGTGTAATTACTATGGAAAGCTTAAAGAAAGTAGTCTATGATCTAGAAGAAAATATGACAGATTAGCAGATTCTCTAGCTTATTAAAGGTGCCAATAAAAATTTAGATTATTCTGACAGCGACGAAGCAAACAAGGGTGATAAAAAGAATGATGAAGATCCTGTAGTAACTAAAGAATAATTTATTAAAATTCTCTCAAGAGATTTAAATGAAGAAAAAAGAAAATGAGTTAAAAATGTTTTTAAATTCAAGCTAACTAAATAAATAATAAAAAAAATACAATTTTATTTTAATAAATTTAGCATTTTTATTTTTAAAAAAAGTATCTTATTTATCTTTAAAATTCATATTTTTTGTTACTTTTCTCAAACCTAATTAATATTCTTTATAATTCTAAAACAAATTAAATTATTATAATCTTAAGAAGTTAGTATTAATTTTTGAATTTTAATATTTTAAATGAGAAAATAATTTTAAATTAAATGTTTTTTTCTTTTAAGGAATTATAATTATTTCATAGTGTTTAGGAAAATGAATTAATTATTTTTACTTTAAAATAATTAAAAAAATAATTAACTCTTTATTAAATTTAAGTGGAAAATGAATAAAATTTAAAATTGATATTTTTATTTAATATTTTGCTAACATATATTTAATAAATATGACATTAACAAAAGCAACATTCTTTTTACTAACAATAAAACATATTTATAACTTAGAAAATCATTTATTAACTACACAAGCTATAAAATGATAATAATTCATTCTTTATTAAATTTATGTGGAAAATAAATAAAATTTAATGTGGATACTAAGATATATTTAATAAGTATTATCTTAACATAAATAGCATTCTTATTACTAGCAATAAAATATTTATAACTTACCAAATCATTTATTAACTAAGGAAGCTATAATAAGATTTTTATCTTTTTATGGATATTATTTTGAATAAAATTTGTTAGTTATTAGGTTATTTGAATCAAAAACTGCAATTGTTTTTTTATACATATTTATTTAAATTCATTTTTTTTAATTTTGAATTTAGTGAAGAATTGCAATTGATTGATTTATTTCCTCTTTTCTCAATTTTTAAATTTTAAGAATCACATTAAATTATTAAGATTATTTAAAGACTTTAAAATGAAAGATTGATCAAGCTTATTTTAAATTTAATTACATAAAAAACAATGTAATGATAAATTGACATAAAATTATTATTTCTTTTTTGATATATTTTTATTTAAGAATTGATTTAACAATTTTTATTTGTTTTCATTTATTTAAAATGTGGTGCTTTACTAGATAAAACTTTATTCTTTTTTCCTTCAAAATAATAATGTCAGGCATGTACATATTATAAATAGTTCTAAAATAAGAGTATTCTTTGTTGAATCTTCCTATTAGTAACTTCTCAGTAACAATTAGGTAGATTATTAATAGCAATGTAAACATTCCAGAAACATAAATGATAATTATTGTAAGCTGGCCTTATAAATAGCTGTCTGAATTGCTACCCCAAATCTAAAGCAGATATAAATAAAATATTTCAACAAAATATATTCCTCTATCGTAATCAAATATAACAGAGTTATCAAGTTTTTCATATCCAGGAGTATTACTTATATAGTTATATACAGCATTTTTGTAAAACGAATTAAAAGAAGCAACTCCTTTTGCTATACTTCCTTATGCCACAACTTTACATTCACTTTGATTAGCACCGTCCTAGATTACTTACTCAGAAAATATTTCGCATGGATCGTCGTAAAATATTTAATTAAAAACATCATCGAATGTAAAGAAAGAAAGATTTTCAACTGTTGGCTAGAGATTTCTCTAGTTATATGCATCTAACTAAGCTTAAATCACCTGCTTAAAAGAGTTATTGTAATTATTGATATCTAATTTTTTTTCTTTAATTGCTATCATAACAACTATATCATCTCCAAAAATATCGATAAAAATACGACCATTATCTATAATCTTTTGAAGGTTAGTTGTACTCTGTAAAATTAGAAAAAGGAAAATTGTACTAAAGATTGCCACTAAAACAACGAAAATTCCAAAAAGTACAAAAATATTCACTTTTAATTCTGATAAAAAACCTCCATCTTCAATATTCTTTGATTTTTTGCCTACATTTTCATTTCCATCGTTTGGCTCTTCTAAGTCATAGTTGATAGATTATTTTCTTGCTATTTACCCATTTTCTGTTCCATCGTATTCACTGCCAATTCTACCTAGCCCATTTATTCCATTTTATTTATTTTGATATATTGCGTGAGTTCCCGAAAGCAAGTCATCTTTTTCCAAAATGTAAGTAAAGTTTTAATTCAAATTAATATTGTAATTTTTAATTTTCGTTAAATCCCTTTAAGATATCTTAGGAAATACCTATTGAGTAATTAATTAAAAATTATATTAAATAAAATGACAAATTATATTTTTTAATTTTTAATTAATTATTTATTTATTTTTTCATTTTTATTCAAACTAATTTAAGAAATAATTGTTTGTTTACCTCAATAACAGATTTAAAAGCGTTGCAAATAACGTAGATTAAATAGAAAAGAACTATAAAGGAAGAAACAAGCAAAATAGATTCAACTAAAATGATAATTATGAGGAAGTAATAGACTGAGTCAGTTGTTTATTTTAGGTTATCAACAAGGTTGTTTTAAGTAGATCTTAATCCATTGTATAAATTAGGGAATATATTTTGCCTAAAGAATGTGACTGGAGGTAATGTTAAAGTTATGTCAGAAGGCAGAGTGTCTTAAACTGTTTAAAGGGAAAATATCACTTAAGAAAAGAGGTCATATATATCTAGAGTGTATGTTTGTGATTTCAAATCAGTTGGGACATTGTTACCTGTGAAAAGAGGCTTTATGTATTTATTATAAGGGGTTATAGATTTATCATAAAAAGTCTCCTTATAATTTGTGTCTGAATTTATATTGTAGAAATAATCCGTTTCATTTTTCAATTAATAGCTTATTTAAGATTGATATGTTTTTTGATTCCAGAATTAGTTATTAGTTAGATCATATTAGTTCTGATTCACCATAATCTAATCTAAAAGGAGATTGTAAGCTTGAAGGGCGGACAATAAAACATTTTCAGCTTGGAAGACTTTATTACTTTGCTTACGCAAAACAGGAAATTGTTAATTAGGTCCATAGAAAAAAGTAAAGGCATTGAGAGCTATAAGAATTAAAAAGAAGAGTCTGACAAACATTTTCATATTTTATATCGTTTAGATATTTTTGTTTGGTTTATGATTATCCTCTTTGATATAAATGTTGTCATTTTAATTCAAACTGATATTTTTAGCTCCTTGCCTATTAATAAAGTCTTTGTGGAAAGTTTTCAAAGTCCTTTCAGACATAACTCCGTTTTCTTCAGCTTCACTTATGATTTTTAATTGATAGCCCATTCCATTTGTTTTACCTAAATTTATTTCTTCCTCTTCTTCTTTTTGAGGTAAAGCAGGTCCTCCATATTCCTCTGTATCTGAATTTATTTAGTCACCATGCTTATATTAGAACCTATTTTAATTTACAAAAGTATTCGTTGTTACACTCTATTGTCCATCTGACACTTCACTTCTCATGCTAATAAAATTATTTGCCTTTTGATTTCCGTCTGTAATGCTTTATTGCTTTCCAAATTCATGGAATTAACCTAAAAACATACAAATAATTTTTAAATATTAAATCAAATAAAACAAAATATTTCAAACTTAATTTCTCATTTTTAAATCTTTAATATTTATAAATAAATATTCACATTTTAAAATAGTTTTTCTTTTTCATTTTAATGAAAAAAAACTTTTAAAAAGAAATATTTTGAATCCAAATAAATTTATTTTTTTAATATTAAAATTCTTGTAACTAAATTATCTTTAATAATAATTTTGTTTATTGCAAGATTAGTTAGTGGCTTGAATTTATTTTTATATATTTGAAATCAAATCCTTACACCAATTTATTTATTTATTTAATAAATGAAATAAAAATGATTTATTGTTTTTAAATAAGTCTGCAAATTTAATTAAATATAAAACTAGAGAAATATAAATGAAAATTTAACTTTACCTGAAATCATAGACTAAAGTTTTTTACCAACATCTTTATCAGATCCTGAACTTTGCTTATTCAAATGCTTCGTAACTTTTTATTTTTTGATACATTCTTCAAATTTAATCAACTTCATGATAATCACCTTTTATTTTCCTGAATAAAATAAATAATCAATTAGTTAATTTTTATCTAAATTATTTTTAAAATAAATAATACCATATTTTTTAAATGAAGCAGTACATGTACCATTGTATTCTTTGATTGACTTCTTTTTATGATATTTCAAAATCAGATCTTTTAAAATTCCATATATTTATTTATCACGAGATTCTATTGTATTTGTTTGCATTTCACCAAATTTTTATGTGGATGAAATACCTTTAGTTATTTTTAAATTAGAAAGAACAGTTTAATCAACCCTTGAAGGCCTTCTAATAGTATTAGAACTCAAAAGCTAAGGATATTCTATCAGCATATCTTGCAAATTTTTGGGAATTCTAATACGAAAACTGATTTACTCTCCCTTTTCAAGATTATCTAACTTTATAAAATCGTTGACTTCATCATCTTGATTAAAATTTTCTTCACTTTCATCTTCATAATCAGATTTTTCAGATTCTTTTTGCTCTTCTGATTCAATTAAGCTATCAGATTATTTCGATTACACAATTGATTACTTTTTTTTCATTATCTCTTCCTTAACATAGTTAGTTTAAAAGAACTGGCTCTGCCCATATGTCAATTATTCTAGCATTTCAATATGAGAATTTCTTCTTTCTCTAGAAGGGGTATCAACATTAAGCGAATCTTTGGTGTATTCTTTTTGTAGCTGTTTTCCTTAATCCTTTTATTATAAATTTTTTAAATTAAATGCTTAAAGAAATAATAATAATTTATTTATAAATAAATATTTTAAACTGAAAAATCTAAATTTTTTCTATTCAATATCTTTAATTAAATTTTTAGTTTGTGAAAATATTTTTTAAAGTTTTTAATTTTAGATTTATTGAAATTTTTTTTTTTATGTTTAAAACTGTTAAAAATTTTTAAACGAAAATTAGTTGGTCTTTGTAAAATAAATTATTTTTAAATTGAAATGAAAAATTAATTTATAATTTTTATTAAGTTACTTTTTTATCATCATTATTATTGTCTGTGCTTATGATGAGAGTACGTTTTTTTATAAGCTTTCTAGTTCCTTACATATTAGGATTAAGTACATTAGAGGAGTTTTGCATTGTGTTACTTGCTAGAAGTTATTACTTTTATTAAACTGGAGATTCTTTTTCTGCTTTATTATTTTTGGATGGTTACTCTTTATCATCTATAAGTTACTATTCTTCAGCACCATTATTATTCTAATTTGCATTTAAGCTATACATTTAATTAAAAGTACTTAATGGTTTTAAATTGTTATTTTAATTAGAAGGACCATTAGGCTTGTTACTTTGAGGAGTAGATTCTCCACTTTCAAGATAAGAGCTATCTATGGCAGAATTAAATCCATTACTATCCTAATTTAAATATTAATTCTGCTATTCTCTCCTTAATTTTGCAAGTATACTTATCCTAGAATTTAAATTTCTTACTTAAGGTTGTTATGCTGTTAATTTACGCCTTTCATTATCTCTATTTTAAAATAATTTATAATCTTATTCAGTCAAATATTTAGCAAATTTAGTGAATCTAATCAACTTTGGCGATAAAATCAGTAAATTTAATAATAACTTAGCTGTAGCATTCTGATATTGCTGAGCACTTATACCTTTTAATTTTATATTTAACAATTATAATTAAATTTATAAAAGGTTTAATTAAACTTTATTTTATTTAAAGGAAGTAAAATTTGATAATTTAAAATAAATATTTTTACCAAAGCTTTCATAAAGTCCTTCAGACATAGAGTCAATATCCCATTCTTCATTTAAAATGATGTAATAAATTTTAATTCCTGCTGGAGGTACTATAGGTCTTATTAATGCTACATACTCACACCTACTATTAGTAGTTACATATTATTTAACAAATTTCCAAGCAGCAAACAAGTAACCTGCTTTATTCAAGCAAAATATCTTTCTTTAAGAGTAAAGTGTTTTAGTTTTACCTAAATTAATTAAAAATATTAATCAAATAAATTACAAAATTTTGAATTATGCTTTTACTTTTAGAAAAAATATAAAATATCTTTAATAATCATTTTAAAAAATTTTTAATATATGAAAAAACTATTAAGTATAGTTAATCAAATTTTAAAGACTTTATTTTGTAATTTTAAAGAAATAAATTTAACTAAATATTACCTGTCTAAACAAAATTTTTCATAACTAAAGGATGAATATTTTAGTATATCCTTGGCATAAGTTGAGTGATATAGACTTTGCCAACTAGATCTAATGAGGTGTAACCGAATCCATGATAGAGAGCTCTATTAACTTTAAGTATCAAGCCTTTATATTCATGATTTACATGAAAAATAACGCTCTTCTTGTCAAAAGCCATCTCTACTTTCTTGATGTATATTTTTTCCATTTCATCTGGTTTTAAATTAGATTGGACTGAGTGTATGTCATCATCCATATTATCCATTACAAGTTCTTCAGAAAATACTTCATTTTCATTAATATTATTGATTCCTGAAAATCTTTCAAGCATAGAGACTTTAATCTAAAAAAAATTAAATTAATTTAAATAATTTAATGTGTGGCTTAAAGTTGATGAAAGTGAAATATTATTAAAACAGTGATTTAAGTATTTTGGGACATCACTTCTTTATTTGAATTTATATTTGATTGCAAAAAAATTATGATTTTATTTGATTGGAAAACTTTATTCATTTTAAATATCAACAAGCGATAATTTTTAATCTTTAATTTTTTTTTTAATTAAATTTGAAAAAAGTTTTCATTGAATTTCAATTTAAATCAGTCCACCATTTTTATTTTATAAAAAATTTATTTCTTTAGTGTAAGAATCATTTAATTATTTTTAAGAAACAAACAATTATGACCATTTATTTTCTATAAAAAAAGGTAATTTATTTGTTTTAAATTTTATTTTAAATGCTTTGAATATATTTTTTTATTTTTATCATAACTCTTTTTTTCCTTTTCTTTTCGTTATTGTTAAATGATTTAATAAAAGTGAATACCTTTTTGTTCAAGATGTACAAATAATACCAACAATAATAAAATCTCCATTTTTTTCTGTAATCCAGATAATACATGGATTGCTTCCAAAATTTCTTCAAAAGATCTAATTAACTTTAAGAAAACTTTGCAAATTTGTTAATTTCATTTAAATTTATGTTCGCTTTTTCCAAATATGCCCAAAATCTAATATTATTTTTGATGATGAACTTGATTCCTGACTAGATTTATGAAATTTTTTCCTCAATAGGAATAACAGATTCAACCTCTAACTTATTTCTGTTATCTTTATCGCTTTAATTTAGTCTGTAAGAATCATGGTTTCTTTTACGGTTATGCTTTAAAATAACGTGTTGTAATCTGTAGAGTCTAAATTTTTGAACAGGAGTTAGATATTTGTTTTCTAAGATTGCTAGATTTTTCAAAGCAAGTGAAATGTTTTTCATCTTAAAGTACAAAAATTCAGCGTAATATAAGTAATTTATGTAATGTTGAGGGTTTAAGTATAAATGAGTTTCATGCCAGGATTTAATTAAGAATTTTGTAAAGATTGAATTGTTCTATGTCAAGAATATTTTATCAATCGATGTATCTTTTCGCTTTTTAGGATCGTAAATTATCTTTTGTTTGCAAAAACATGTCTCATTTTCGTTAGGATGTGGGCAAGGATTATCTAAATGCTAACATATTATACCTTTGTAAATAGAATCATAATATATATTTGAACTTGCTGCAGAATTTAAGCGCTAAAAAAGAGAAATTTTATGAAATAGTTAAGATGAACTTAACCTTTTGAAGTCAATTTACTGTACTAGAATATATCTCAAGAAAGCTTCTCTTAATTTATAGTTTAGACATGCTATTAAAATATTCATAGCAAAGAAAAATAGCAAAAATTTTTCATTTTTATCTTTAAATGTGTTGGAAAATCGCATAATTTCATCAACAACAAAAGCTATTTGCTATGATAAAAAATAATTAAAGCTCAATTCATAGGCTGTTCTTAAATTGTTATTGGCGTAGGTAAAGCTAGCTTGAGTAAAGTTATAGCGAATATATAAGTAAATAAAAGCCAAAGTTTGAATGAGCAAAAATAAGACGAAGTAAGCCTAGCTTTGAGTAGCTCTTATAGTAGTAAATATTACTAATATAAATCTACAAACACTCACTTCAAGGAGAAATTGTGGCTCTTTTTCAACACTTATTGCATCTTTCTTGTATAACTTCATATTGTAGAAGTATACTTGCAACCACCACTCATTAAGCACAGAAAGAATAATGCCAACTAAAGAGAAAGAGAAAACAATAGTATAATAACTACTCTAATCTGTATTGAAACTGCAATTTTGTGATTCCCCTTCTAAATTTTCTTAACTGCAAGTAATGAAGCTGAGAAATATTACATTAAAAGGGAAAAATAATATCTGTTAAAAATAATTAGCCATATTGACAAACCATCTCCCATAGAAATATTTTCTTGGCTTTATTTTTGGATTTAAAAATTTTTCTACATAGCAAAAGCCATATAAAAAAGTCATAATTATCATGTAAATAGAGGCACCTATGGCTATAAGCATGGAAGAGGATCCAGCAAAGCCAATTAATTACGCTACATCTAAATATTTTAAGCTACCCATTAAAGAAAATGTTGCTGAAGATTGACTAATGTTAGGATACTATGCTTTAATTAGAATCAAATAATTATTAATGTTGGTAATCGACATCGTAAAAGTAAGAATAATAAATAAAAATAGCGATTTCTCATAAGAATTAGTTTTCAGTCGAAGCAGGATAATAACTGTTTCAAAATGTACTTACATTAAAGATTTTTACATCTATTTTAATCTTTATCTTCCCAATTTACTTTTGTTATTATCGCCATTTCCAGTTTACATTAATCCTCCTAAAATGTCATCTTTATAAGAAATTGTGGAGCTCATTATCAATAAAAAAACCTTCTTGTAACTTTAATTTAAAAGGTCTTTATTCAGTTCAATTTACACAGAAATTTCTAATTTCCTGCTTTTAGTATTGCTGAATTTCCTACTTAAAACTATTTCTAAATGCTGCCTTTTTATTTCTTTAATAATTAAGTTTAAAACTAAGATTTTTTTCTGTTTATACAGTCGGCGATACTAGTTAGTCTAATTAATTTGACAATAATTTCTTGAAAAAAGCTTAATTAACAACTAAATGAGTAATAACTGCATAGCTTTTTTTTGAATCAATGTAAATATAATTTAAATTTCTAGTGTTAATTTGTATCAAGAACTCGTTTATAACCTACTAATTTTTATATTTTATTTCATTATAACTTACTTAATCTAATTAAATCTATTAAAGTACAATTATAGCATGCTTTATAACACTACATTTGATGAGTAATACTTGAAAATAAGTTTAAAACATTTAAAAAAATACTTTTCTAATTTTAAAAACAAAAACTTTATTCATAGTAACAGTATTTTAATAATAAGAAACACAATAGTTATTAATATTAAAAATTAAATATAAATTTAAAGTAAAATTACATTTTATTTTGTCATACTGTAGTAAAATAAGCAACATAAAAGATCGTGCGTGATTGATATATCAATTCAGTAATGTAAAGCAAAATGATAATTAATAATATTAATTAATGAGTGAAAATAAATTTTTAAAAAATCAAAAAATATATAGAATTAAATAGTGAATGAATGGAATAAAAAAATAAGATATTTTATAAAAAATAAACAATATTCTTTATAACCATAAATCAAATAAATAAAACATATTGATCGTTATTATTGAAGATTTATCCAACTAATTATAATTCAAATAATTTTCTTTATAAATAATTTTATTTTCTATTTTATTCAGTATCTAGCCTTTTTAGTTTCTCAATTTTTCCATTATAACCATAACATTATTACTTTGCTTTCTTTGTTTATTTAACAATAAGAGCATATTTTAAATGAACAAATAAATTCTTTTCGTTTTTATTAAATTTATTCTTCGTCAATTGCTTTTTTCTAGACTTAATTATCTGATTTTCTTTGTAAAACAATCAAATACTAACTAACTTTGTTAGCTCCTTATACTATTTTAGGAAATTAATTTATTCTTAGTAATTTTTAAATTTGATAAATGAGTATCAACCTTGATTTAAATAATTGAATCCAATCACTTCTAAATTTTTCTAATTGATTTTAATATTTTTAATTTGAAATAAATATATTTTTAAATAGATTTGATTTTGTAGGAAAATATTGGGCTGTTTGTAAAAATATAAAAATAAGTTGCTCAAACCAAAATAAGAAAAATATGAATGATTTTCTTGATTAGTCAATCATATTATTTTGATCGTTTTGATAATTAATTATATTATATTTTATTTTCCTTTTTTTAATTTTTATTTATTTATTTATTTATTTATTTATTTTGAAAATCTTATTTTTCTTAGAATGAATGCCAAAAGAAAGAGTCTTAGAGATAAGTAAAGTTAAGGAGTAAAAAAGAAGTTAAGAAAGCCTGATTACATAAAAAGCAAATTTATACAAGAATTATAAGATTGATTACTAACTAACTAACTATCTAACTTACAAATAACTAACTAATTAACTTGAAAAGACTCACACCTCCTTATTGTCCATGAATTAATGTTTGAGTGTTTATTAATTAATAAATAAATTAAAAAGAAAGAGTTAGATAGGAAGAAAAACAAGAATAAATGCTAATGGAGGAATCTAATAAAATTCATTGATTGATTGATTAATAGATAGATAGAAACCTGTCTATCTATCAGTACATTATTTAATTGAAAGATTTTATCTTGATTACTAAGGAAGGTGCTATTTATTATTAAGGTTGATTAGAGGGTTATATAAAGAATTTGTTAATTTAATGATATGGTTATTTAATGTTTAAAATGTGATAAGTATGAATAAGAGTAGCCCTGTGCATGTATTTATGTATGCATCTATGTATGTATACATGTTGGTAAGCAAGTAAGTTATTATGTAAGTATGCGATTATGCATGTTACTGTTAATTAGTATTTATTTATTTGATGAGTATAAGTAGTTAATGAAGTGATCAATCAACATGTTGGCTTTTATGTATCAAAAGTATGTTTATTTATTTGTTTGTTTGTTTATTAGTTATTGTGGCTGCTTTCTTATTCATTTAAACATTGAATTAGTAGTGAGCTTATAAATTGTTTGTATATATAGAGAGTTATAAATATATAATAAATGACGAATATTAAGCTATTTTCAATTTAAATTAAAAGTTATTCATTGATTAGTTAATTAGATAGACTCCATATTCATCAGGTATTATTATTAAGTTTTATACATCATCTTCTGCTCACTTTTAATGGGACTTCCATTGGAAGATTGGTTATTTCCACATTTTGTCAATTAATTCAACAAAATAATTTAGTATACTATCTCTTTTCGGTTCATCAATTGCATTAAACCAAACTTCTAATCTAACACCGCTTTTCTTAGCACTACCTTTATCAGCAAATCTAAATCCACACATCTTTTTTACATTTAAAAATTGATTAAAATAAAATAATCTTTCAATTGTAATTTTGCATGCTTTGTTTATGTTTATGAATAAATTATCATAATATGTACACACTTTTTGTTTTTTTTTCTTTATTTAAATATTAAATATGTTAATTAGAAAATTAATTTGATACATCTTCTTGGTAGGGGAATTCTTCACTTAAAACTACAGTAAGACAATAAGCATAAATATTGTCTATTTCATCAGGATTAGCTCCAACAAATTTAGTTTATAAATCATAACCTTTATTGTTATTTTCATCTTCCCAAATAGGCTTAATTCCTTTTTTGAAAAATGAAATGGCATCTATAGTTCTCATTTTTTCATCACCATCATATTAAAACCTGATTGTTAAAATAAACTTTAAATTTGAAACGCACTAACTAAATGTAAATATTATTTTATAAAAAACTATCAAATATCAAAGAAATTAAAAAAAGAGTTTCTTTTTTAGCCTATAAAATAGATGATACAAAGTTTAATATGATTGATTTAAGAAAATGCTACTTTTTAATTTGTCTAAATGTGAAAAAATCTGATATCTTTTTAAGACGAGTGTCTTGGAGGATGAGACATAAATCTCTAAGCTTTTTGAAGGAAAAAACTACTTGATTATTTTTGAAAAAGGTCTTTTCATCTTAGTGTGTATTTTAGTTTTATTATTCAGGACTAAAGCACATCCATATAACCCATTCACTTGAAAATTCAACAACTTTAAGGACTTCCATGTCTTCTTTTCTTTTAATTTCTTCTTGTAATGCTTTTTCTGCTTAAGCTTTTAATTCTTTTTCGGCTTCAGCTTGTTTTATTTTTTCTGCTTCTTCTTCTAATTTCTTTTACTCTTCTGCTATTTTTTATTATTCTTCAATAGTAGGCTCTTACATGATCTCCTACTCTTAGACAATTTCTTAAGCTTCTACTTATAAGGAAGGTTCTTAAGCAGGTTCCTACTATTCCGCTAAATTATTTGAAGAATGATTTTCGTTTTTCTAAGCCTCTTCATTTGTTTTAAGATTTTCTGGAGTGCTTTCATTTATTTAATTTTGATTTTAGTTTTAGATAAGTTCTCCTTAATTAAAATTCTGCTACTATGGCTCAAAAGACTATGCACTTGTCAGCTATTGAGATTAGTCATCTCCTTAAATATACTACTACTATCCTTATTACTGAATTTATCCATTCTATTCACTTCTATCAGTAGATGAAAGTGATTGATTTCTAGAGCTACCCTGCTTGACTGAATTTTCTTAATTGTCTTGACCTTGCTACTTATCCTAGAAACTATCTTATTTTTACACATAAATTTAGTTTTAACCATAGGAACTATGTCTATTATTGTGATGGTAATCATTTTGCTTTTCCTTATAATGTTATTGAGAGTTGCTACCTTGATTATTGTTGTTGTTGTTGTAGTTCATATTGTTGATTGATTAATTCTAAGAATTCTGCTAGTATTGTTAATAAGGCTTTTGATTATTGTAATTTATATTATTCATATTACTGCTGCTGACATTAGGATAAGTATTTGAATTAATATCTTGCTAATATTTATTAGGATGATTTCTTTTGTTAAAATTGTTATCTTAATTTTTTGGATAGCCTTTCTAATTTTACTGCTATTGCTATCCCTAATTCTATTTGTAGTAATTACTTCCTTAATTGTTGTAACTCTTGTTATTGGTTCCGCTATTACCCATATTATCTCTACTTTAATATTTTGGATTATTTTATGTCACACCCCCATTATTACTATTGCTTATGTTGCTAAGTTGTTAATTGCTGTTATAATTATTGCCATTGTTGCTGCTATTATTGTTTGAGTTACTGCTACTGTAAGTTTGTGTCCCTCCTTAGTTGTTATAGTTATTGTACTATCTCTTCTAACCGGTTCTATTATTGTATTAATTACCCATATTACTATTTGATTGGAAATTGCTACCACTAATGTTTTGGTTTCCGCTATACTATTATGACTATTATCCACCTCTATTATTATTGTAAGGCTTATTATTCTTTTAGTATCTATTATTATTATAACTGCTGTTCATAGTATGGCCGCCTGGGTTATCATATTAATTGCTTTGCTAACCTGAGTAGTCGCTTTTCACATTTTCTTAAGAGCCTGATTAGTTAGATGTCTAATTTTATTGTGTACTCTTTTCTATATATTGAGGTTAGTTCATTTTATTTTATTTGATTAAATTTTTTAGATTGAATTTTTAAAAATATAAGTAAATTAAAAGAAATTTGATGATTTATTTCAATTTCCCTTTCCCCTCCTTGATTTTTTTCTTCTTCCTCTTTTTCTTTATTTATTTTACTTAATAAGGCAAGCACCTTAAATAATTAGATAATCCATTCAGACTTGCATATAGCAAATATTAAAATCTTAATTCAAAGCACTATTGAAATAAAGAAAAAATTTAATAAAGATATAATCTATCATCAATAAATGAATGAATGAATAAATAAATCAAGGCATTTTATAAATGCATGTTTAATTGCTATACTTGCCATATAATGAAGCAGAAAAAACATAATGAAAACACATAAAAAATATAAGAAATAAATATAAAAATAAATAAATAAATACATAGCTATCTTTTTTGATAGTTGAAATTAATTAATTATCTATTTGATTCTTTTTACTTTCATGATTTATTCACTTTCTTTGAATGAAATCTACATTTTGATAATATATATCTAATAAAGCAATCTATTTTTTCTTTATATTACTCATATGTTATTAATTTGATTTATTTCTAAAAGTTTTTGTGTCTCTTTAGATTACCTTGTTAAGAGATCGATCTCATTTAGAATTGCAAAAACATTAAATTTTTTTCAGTTTAATTTCTTCATTTGAAATTCATAAATTTTAGATTAAAAAATACCTTTTTTCATCAAAAATAAAATTTTATTCATGATTATCATAAACAACTTCGTACAAAATTTATTTAAATTGTATTTTATAAAAGTTTGATAAAATTATTATGCTTGTGGATTTGAAACTGAAAGTTTTGATTTTCAATTTTTTTAACTTATGGATTAAGAATAAAATATGAATTTCAGTAAAATTTAAAATTCGAAATCATATTCGATCAAAAAAAAAATATGATGGTACCACATAACTAAAAATAGGAAAGATAATACTTAAATTAAATAATCAATTAAAATAATGATTTAATAATTTTTGGGAGTATAATTGATTGTCAATTTTATATCTTTTATTTATTAATTTATTAAAATTTTTAATGTTATCTCTAGTAAGTATACTCTTTTGTCTAATACAATTTTAAATCAAATATAAATACTCACAATTAAATTTATCATGAAATTTAAAATATATTTCATATTCATTCATAATTTACTTCATTAAAAATAAATATTAATCAAATTTAACTCAATTTTAAAAATAATTTTTTTTATCAAGCCAGTTTGTGAAATGAATAAACTAGCAAATAAATAAATGAATTTACATATTTATTAATATGTATAAAACTATTTATATCTTTTAAAAAAAGCAAACTAAAACCTTCACTGTATTATTTATTATAAACCCCATAAAAATAATGTTTAAATCTTTTTTAATTTTGTATGTGATGTTTTATAATGTTTATCGTCTTGAGAAATCAACATAAATTTATTAAAAAGAAAATTAAAAATGAAAGATACGTGTTTTAAATTTAAAAATTCTATTTTTAATAATTCATAAATTACTTTTTTAACAAAAATAAAAGTAATTTCTAATCGTTTATGTACTATGCTAATATTTATTTATTAATATTAATTTTTTAATGATTATATCAGTTACCCTTAATATATTTATGATAATCAAACAAAAATTTACCTATTCTTAAAAATAGAGAGAAAAAATAGATAAGAAAATGTTAATTAGTAATTTTTATTATTAGATTAAATATGTAAAATTTAATAAAAAATTAAACACCATGATTATGAAATGTCATAAAAACTATTTAGAATTTTTAGTTTTTATTTGAAAATAAATTTTATTAGTTTAAATTTTTACTTCTCATCAGAGACTATGATTATTAGGGACAATAGTAGTTATTAAAAATGTAAACTGATTATATAAATATTAATTATTGTCTTAGATAAGATAAAGGAAATATAAATTTAATGACTAATATTATTATTATATTATATAGAAAAACTGAATCAAATTTGTTTTAACTATTTCTAAACAAATCATGTTAGTAAAATATTGATTGATATTTTTTTTAATTGTTATTGTTTCCTATTTACCTCAAATTAACATCAAAAATATCAATTTTGCAAACATATATTTTTTATTAAATATTATATTGAAAAATCAAAATAAGGTACTACATTAATTTATTTATTTATTAGTATCTCACATCCTTTGTTGAGGCATTCAAATTTAACCTAAATATAAGACAAATGAATTAGAAAAGGTATATTTCGACCAAAAGGCCTCACAGCACAAACATGTAAGGCGCAAGAGCTGCAAAAATATCTTCTTTGGAGACAAATGATTTTGTATAAAATTAAAATGTGAAATGTAATACATAAGAAGGTAATAAGAGAAATAAGTAAATACAGATTATAACATAAGTTTAAAAAAAAAATGCAGGCACTAATTTTTATCAATAGAATGAAAATAATGACAATTTTGTTAGTATTACTTCATAGGATAATCAATTTTAAGACGAATATAGAAATGTTCATTTAAAATCTGTTATGTTTTCTCAAGATAGTTAACAACTATTTGACGGTAATAATTTCAATCATCCTCATAATTCATTATAAATGAGTACTGGATTTATTGAACCTCCTAATAACCTTTACACTGATGCTTCTTTTGTAGATGAGCATAGAGGTTCTAACAAATACTAACAAAATCATTCAAATATAGTTTAATCTCATTAATCTAGAGTATAGAAGACAAACGCTTTTCACACAAAAATACCACCAAAGAAACAAAATCAAACTCAAATGCTTATTAAGTATATAAATAATGAGGGATAGTCTCTTAATATAAAATAAATAGAGAGAACTAATTTGATTTAGCAGCATCATTTTTATGATGATTTATTTATGGGAAACTAAAAAATTTAAGATATTAAAAATAGCAACAACAAAGACAGTGCAAATAAATAAACTAAGAACAGTTAAATGATTAATGTGTAAAATTTTAATAAAAGCTTTTATGTACAAGTTAATGTAAGTTAATAGCTTTGTAATAAAAGAAATAGTGTTGATTCTAATCTGGTTATGGCGGCTGGTGATCAAGGAAAACAATGTATTTCAGAATAAGTAAACACATAAAGCACAGCTAAAAACTTGTTAGAATACTAAAATTAAAATCAGACACCAGATTAATTTTTAAGGAAGGGAGCTTTTCCAGGAAGGAAATTATCTATTTTGAACAAAGAAACACTAAATTTAATTGTCAAGAAGCTGTCTCATTCTATGCATTAAGAGAGTAGACTTAGTGCATCTTCTTTAAACAATAGCTAGGAAATAAACTTGAATTAATTGGGATAGCAAAATAAAATGCAAAAAGTATCATAAACAAACACCACTAATTTTTTTAATAGAAACTATTCCTTTCAAATTAACAATAGAGCTCAGACTGCTAACAAAACGAGCAGAGATTCTTAGAAATAAACCTGCGTTAAAGGGATATCAATTAAGAAATATTATAGAAATAAAGCAGTAAATAATATTATATAAAATTCAGTAGAGGATAATATTAATAACCTAAGTCTATCAATATTGGCTCCATAATAGGAGTAATGTTAATAATAACAAAGAAGATAAACAACTAGCTAAGATTTTACAGAGAGAAACAATTAGCATTAATACCTTGAAAGCTACTAAAATTTAAGTTAAAATTAGATTGAAAATAATTTTTTAAATGATTAAGATGATAAAGATTATCAGACAAATATTTTGTCTTAAGAAAAAGAATTACAAACAGAAGAAAATATCAGTTAAAATTAGCAGATAAATTTTTTAAAAGGCTAAGCAGAATGTTATAACTCAAATTTAGATCTTGATTAATAAATTACATGCTTTATAAAAGATCCTAAATATTTAAATGTTGCTTAATAAAATAAAAAAAAGAGAAACAGTTCTAATTTTTTGAGTCAATCTTAAACTCACAGATCTAAAGATTCAAATACTAATAAAGCTTAAACTTCTTTTAATTTTTATTAATCAAACTAGAACCAGCTATTAAATTCAACAGGGACTAACTTTAAAATGAATTAGTCTTAGTTGGTAGAGCACAGTAATCACATTGAGAGAAAGCTCTCAAATATGAGCCAAGACTCTCATCCCTACTTAGAAACTTTAGTATTTGGAGAATTTGGAACTCTAGAGTCTGCAGTAGCTAAATCAAATCATTAAAATAAAAAGTAATAGCTAGATTTCAATGAATAAGAAGAACAATTTCAGCTTAATGCTGATGATTAGATTTAACAATATCCCCTCTCTTCTAGATATGCAGAAAAAAATTCAAAACCCAAAAGTAAAAATTTAAATCGGAAGTTAAGAAAAGCCGATAAAAGCCATAATAAATAGACAAAAGGTTTAGAAAATTCTAACGGATCAGAAACTGTTTGTGATTTAACATCATTTAACGATGATAAAAGTATAATAAAAAATAAAAAAAGATGTGCATCTGCAAGAGAATAAGTCTTTTAATCTTAAATACTCTAAAATGAAAACTTAAAAGATAAATTTTTAAAAAACTTAAATCTTAGAGGTTAAAGGCAAGTCAGTTAAGAAGACCTAAGATCTGTGGGATCATAGCTTTCTTTTTAAGAGCAATTTGCTGAAATATAAATTAGTTAAGTAAGTACAAAAAATAATGTTAAAGAAAAATAAAACTAAGAAAATTAAAATAGTATGAGCTAAAATAATCTTAACACATCATATTAATTTTATGATGATTCTGATAAAATCTAGTAAAGTAACCAAGTAGTGTATCAAAAATAGCCTTCGAATGAGTATTAAACTTTATTAAAAGTATATGAAAGAAGTTTGGCAAATAGGACGATTGATAAGTAGGAAGAAGAGCAACTTCTACTAAAAAACAATTGTGATAATTAAAATGTCACCAGGAGGAGAAGTGTCTTAATAGTAAAAAAGGATAATTATTCTCATCTTTCAGAAAATAGTGAGAATCTTTCTAATTTAAAGCAAGTCTACAATAATAATCAAAATAAGGCTACTCAAAATTAAATTAAACCATAAAATGAATTTATGGACATTAAGAATGGAACAAAACTTTAAACACATACTACAATTGATAATAATTAAAGATAAAATACCTCTACTTTGAATACTGATCATTAAATAATAAGTACTTAAAATACAAATGATGTAAACTCTCGTTATTTTGTCAATCAAACGATAAGAAAGTAAGAATTGAATGGCATCTTTTTACCTTACTAAAAGGAAGAATAACAAGTTTGTAAGACAAATTCACAATAAGCCATTTCCTAAAAAATAATCCACTCAAATTTTCCTCAAAAAATTAATTCAAAATTTTTATAATAAAAATAATACCCAACAAACTCTCAAATTTTCTCATTTTTACTACAAAAGCAGAATATAAATTAAAATTTGGAAAATAGTATTTTAGCAATTAATTAAAGAAACTCTTCACTGAACAATAGTTAGTAGGATATTAATAAATTAAAACAATCAAATCAATTAAATTATTAGCAAAGAGGTAACTCTCTTAACACTTCTGCTAATTTTAATCATAATCTATAATAGAAAGACAACTAAAAATAAAAATCAAAAAAAGTAAATTAACCTCCTTACATAATTAATAATAAAATGAAAGCATATGATATGAATAATTAAGATGCTGATGAACTTCTTCAACCATGGAATGATTATACATATGTTAAATATTTTTGATCGATGAAATATATCTCAAAATAAATTAAATTTAATAACTATTTAAAAACTTTAATATTTATTTACATATATTAAATTATTAAATATTTAACTGTTCTAAATATTTTTTTCTTTTTATAGTAACAATTATTCTTTTATTTCTTAATAAATATTTAATTAGTTAATCAGTTTTTGTTAAAAATAATTTTCAAAAATTTTAAATGATTTAATTTGAGTTTTTGATAAATTACATTAAATATTTTAATTTTAGCTAATCTTTTTTTCTTTTAATAAATAATTAATTTCCTTTAATACTATATAGACAAACTCATATTAAAATTTATTTTATAGTAACAAATTTAAAAATAATTTGAGTTAAATTCATTTGAAAAAAAAATTTTTAGATTTTAATTTTTATCTTTTTATCAATTTAACACATAAGAATTTTTATTAATTTTCAAAATAATTTTTTATTAGAATTTAAAAAGAATAATTAAAAATAAAAATAAATAAAATATCTAAATTTTATTTTCCTTTTTCTTAAACCCTAATAAAAATTCTATTTTTGTTATTATTTATTATTATTAAACAAGAAATAAATACTATGAACCTAGATGCGTTATACCACCAAGGTATACTTTTACTATAAGAATCATCCATAATTTATATATTAAACTTAAAGAAAGTATTATAAAAAAGATCACAAAATAAAATAGATTATCTTTTTCTTCTGATTACTGGAGCAATTTAGCAAACAGGGCTTATGACAATTTAAGTATCATTTTTTGATGATGAATTTTGCCTAAATTGATATGCGTTAAATGCAATAGAAGTTATATCATCTCACAATGGCTATAAAATTTTTGAAACCTTTATTTAATGTATTTAAGAATTTGGAATAGAGAAAAGCGCATTGTCAAATTGCAATGAAAAGAATAAGAGACTAAATCAAATAATATGTTCAATAGGATAAAGATTAATTATCAGTTATTCATGCAATCACTACTGATTTAGGAAAAATTATGATAAAATTTGTCAAATACTTATCATCTGATATTAATATTTGACACATTCCTTGCTTTAGTTATGCACTTCATTTAGTACTTTAAAAAAGTATGTAATAATATTTTGAATAAATAGCATACTGGAAAAATCAAGAAAATTTACTAAACATTTTGGAGAATCTCGTTTAAGACAAGATCTAATTAATTCTGCTTCAAAGTAGATTATTTATAACAAATAAAATATGAAATAAATGAACTTATAGAAATTAATACTAACGAGCATAATTCTTCCAATCAAATCAAATAATTTTAGAACTTTCTTGCTAAATTCCTAAAAAACCCACTTGAATTTTATGGTAACTAGGCAGAAAGAGGATGCAATATCGCCTAAAATAAATAACAGTATCCCATTATTTACTGATCTGAACTAGCTCCCTCCTATTTTCAGTAGATTTAAAAATGATTTTTACTTACTCATATCATTCCTTTACTTTATAATACACGAGAAGTAATTCTATTAAATTGCCTTTGTCCAGGTTTTAGAAAGCAATAAAATTTACAAACATATTCAATAATAATGCAAAATATTCTAGTCTTTAAATTGCATACATCATGAATTTTATAATAATTTTTAATAAAAAAATATAATTTAATTATTTATCAATAGATGAATAGATATTATTGCAAAATTACCTTTTTTTTTATATGAGATGGGAAAAATTAATTAATATTTTGATGATAATGGTATTTAAAATAAACTTTGGTAAATGTTTTACTTATTCAATATTTAACTTTTTATAGTGAATGATACAGGAGTTTATATCATAAATTTCCAAAAATATTCAAAATGCAAAAGAATTTTAATTAAGTACATATTTGTATAAATTAATTTAAACTTATTTTTATTTTATATATTAACAAGATAAATAGATTTATTTACTTCAAATAAAGATATCAAAAAATATTTTACAATTATGTATCTAAAAATAAATAAATATTTTGTTTTGATATGATAAAATAAATACATTTATTAATCAATTAACTAATTTGTTTACGATTTAAATGAGAAATAATAAATTTATTAAGTAACTAACTATAATATTTAATAAACGCTCTCAAATAAAAATTAATTAAGTAACTTGCTATAGTAGGAAATAAACAAATTTAATATAATATAATAGGTTAATTTAACTAAAAATGATAGTTGTTAATAAATAGGCTAACTCAAATGTAACTTAGACTACTGTCCGTAATTTTTATCCAAAGAATCCTCCTAAATCAGCAGCTTCTCATTCAACAATGACTTATTCAAATGATAATTTGTTTAAAAGCTAGCATGTTTATTCTCCTCATAATTAATTTAGTTAATCAACAACTCCGAATGCAAAAAATTTTAAAATTGAAGAATACAGCAGTGCATATGGAACTCCTAAGTATTCAATAAATTAATCTAAATCCTAAAAAGTATTTCATAATACAGCTTAATCCTTCTTCAAACCATAATAAAATGAGTTAAGTGTTTCACAGTCTTAACATCAACTTACTTTTAGTCAAAATTTTAATAACATAAGTAGTAAAAAGTAAACTGAGGAAGGAGACAAAGAGAAATTGCTAGATGCAAAGAAAGTAAGACAGCAAACTGAAATGAATGTAAATTTGCTGAAGAATAGAATACATCTGCTGGAGTTAAAAGAAAAAGAAACTGTGAATAAAATGATCTAAACGTAAAAGAAAACTATTGACATTATTATGAATAAAACAAGTCACTAATAAAAAATTCAGAAAAAGTAAGAATCCCTTCTAAAAGAGCAAGAAGAGTTGATAAGAAAATAAATGGAAGTAAAAATATTGAGAGAATAAAAAAAAACAAAAGATGAAATATTGAAGTAAAAAAGAGTTCAATCTGCCTAGCTTCAAGCTAAAAGGATAAAAGATCTTAAAAGTTTATATTCTACACATTTACAATACATGCAAGAAGAAATGTGGTTAAGGAATGCTTAAAGCTACGAAACTGTCAAGCTCCAAGAAAAAGAATAAGAAATGAAGCGTAAATAACTTGAGGATAGTAAGAAAAATCTGGCTCACCAATTATACAAAAACAGATGTAAGTAGGAGATTTCAAAAAAAGCTTAAAACGAAATGTAATATTTAGAACTTGAACGCAAAGAATAAGAGTTATTAAAAAAGCTTGAAGCTTCTTAAAATTTATAATATTTAGCATTTACTGAACTACAAAAAGCTCTTAGTCCTTAACATGGTTAAAGCATTTCAAATAATTCCAGTACTAACTTCAAATAGAGCACTCATAATTATTACATTGAATGATATATTAAAAAAATTTATTTTATTGGCATTGTTTATTCGTTTTTTAAATTAATTACTTTATATAAAAATCTTTTAAAAAATCAAAATAAATAAAAATTTTATAGATTGATTTCTTAATTTAAACGAATTAATAAATAATAAAACTAACAGATAGATTATTTACATAGAATAAAAATTTTAGAAATTTTAAAATAAATATTTATTGATTTAATAATAAATGAAATAATGTCTAAATTAAAGTATTGTTTTAAATCAACTATTAATGATTATCAAAATACCTTTAATTCTCATTCATAAACAAAATTATATTTAAAATTTTTAGCATTAATTAATTTTGTTAAATCTAAATGGCATTTTACTCTAGATTTTATGTTGAAGCAATTAAAAATAAAAAATTAAAGTATTTTAAATTATTTCGAGGTTTAATTAATAATTTTTTTAAATTTAAAGAGCTATTATTACACAAATACTTTTAACTCTATCTTTTAATTGCTAAAATAATTAAAAATATAAAATTTATATAAGAAAAACTAAGATATTTATATATATATCATTTTTAAATATTGATAACTCAAGATATTAACTCATTTTTATGCCACATTTTATGATAGAATATTGAAAATTATTATAGTAAAATTAAGTAATTAGTTTAGATTATTTTTCACTAAATTATTCTAGAATTTTGTTTTTATTAAGATAAAAATGAAGGATGAATCCTACTTTCATTTAAATTTTTTTAAGGAGAGATTGTTGGCATTGTTATTTTTTTTATATCAGATTTTGTGTCTTTTTCTTTAATCTTTTAAAACTCTTTAACAACCTGTCTGTATTCATTGAGTGTTTTTCCAGGAAAACACCTACGAACATTGTTAATTGAAAATGAGTCATCGAATTTTTCAAGATCATCAACATATGTCTGTTTCTATTTAGGCAATATTATAAATAAAGTTAAAAACCATAAATGAAATTAAATATTTTACCTCTGGGTCATTTATTGAAGAGTAGTATGTCGTTATTTGCTTTTAATTAGAAAATTATTCATTATCAGAATAAGTGGTTGAGGGTTATTTAGATGTTGAACTAAATCTTTTTTTAGTTTGAGATGTAGTCCTAAAATCAACGCTATTCAACGTTTGATCTCTCACTATTTTAGACTACAAGGTCATAGTTTTCACAAATGAATTATTTAGCTTTGACTCAATTTTATCTATTTCACCTGAAAGCAATCCTCTGAATTCTGCTTTATCAGTGATTTTTTCTGGCCACTTTTCAGATTTTGGCTAACTTAAATCATTAATATGAGGATTTTATTTATGGACTATCGGAGATTTAAGGTATTTTAATGGAAAACTAGTTGTTGTAGTAGCTGATAAAGAAGCAGAGTGGATACTCCTATTTTTACTGTTGACAGAAAATGAATTTTAATGAGCATACAAATCAGATTCATTAATTTGATTCTAGGTTCTATTTAGATTTGATCTATCATCAATAATATGAGCAGGTGCTGTGTTATATTCTAAGAAAGAATCTTCTTTAGTAAAGTTAACTTTTTTTATATTTTGATTTAATTAACTCTCATTATACATTTAGTTTTCACTTTCAGTGTTATTTTTAAGCTCTTTAGACCTAGAAATTTCAGTGACTGACATTTCATTTAAAGGATTATAAGGATTTTCCATAATCATACTATTTGAGAAATTTCCACCTGCTTAGTTTTCAGTGTTGTTCTAGCTGTAAGACCTACTTTTCAGTGAGCTCTTCAGCTGAGAATTCTTTTTATATATTTTTTATTCTGCTACTTCTTGTACCAAATCAGCAGTATTCTTCATTTCATTAGGATTCATTGGTTTTTCTAATATTTAAGATATGCTGCCATTTCCAAAAGCTGGAGGATTTTATTAGAATTTCTTTTGAAAATCTAATTCATTTGATAATGAAGACATTGAATAGTTAAAATTTTAATAATTTTGATGCTAAAAATTAGCTATTGGTGATTAACCAGATATTTTTTTCTCCATAAGTATTGCGCTAGCACTAGCATCAAATGGTACGTTGGTATCTTTTTGATATTAGTTATTGAAAATATTATTGATTTTGTTTTTGAAGGCTTCAGACTGCATAGAACTGTTGATAAAATTAGAACTTTAACTGCCATTAACAGAAGCTCCAAAAGTTAATAAGACATTTTTATTATTATTTTATTAAATATTTTAATTAGTTGATTAACTGCTTTGTGATGCCATAGTATACTATCTGCCAATTAAATTAGTATTTTGATCGTTATTATTTGAGTATGGCTTTTATTAATTATATTTATTTTTATCTAATTCATATTATGCATTGATCTTTCTAAGGTAATCTCTCTCTTATTCCAAGAACTCCTCATATTACTTCTTTAAAAGCGCTTCTTGTTTTTACTTTTCAGCCACTTCAGGGTTTATTTAGCTCTTTGAACGAACCTTAATAATCTCTAAGACAGGCCTTGAGGGATTAGGAAGAGGAGAAGTTCTTTTAGATAAAACTTTTTATTACATTTAAAAATTTTTAATACTTCTTTCTTTGAAATTATTTCTAATTTTTTCCATATTAACTTTGACTAAAGAATTTTTAAGCTCTTCATCTTATTACTCTTTTTCAATCCTTTTATTTATATTTTCCACAGCTTAACTATCTTTTTCTATTATTTTCATATTAAATGATTGGTTTAAGTACTTTTAGCTTTTTTGGTTTAACTCATTCCATAAAGTAGGAGCGAATCCAGTTAAGTAATGCGTTCCCTACTGAGATTTATTCAGTGTTCTCTTAACTTTAATGCTTTCTTCTTGCATAGACAAATCATTTAAGTTTTTTTCATTGATATTGTATATAAATTATTATGAGTCTAATTGAACATTGATTCTTTCCATTTTTCTTTCATGAAGACGGTCGAGAGCTTCTTTTCTCATGAAATTTATAACCGTTTTATGTTACTGCTTCAAGTTTTCTTCCTTTTAAACTTCTTGCTGTTACAAAGCAAGCCTCTTATCTAATCCCAAAGTTTCATTTGCATCATGGAAGAATTAAAGATATTTTCTACTAAATCGATACTTATTATTCCACTAATTTTCATTCTACATATTTGTATAATATTTACTGTCTTTCAAAATATCTTTTCCTGTTTCCTTGATATGCGTATACTCTGGCAATTTTTTAAGGAGATAATAATTCTCCATTGCAGGACGTTCATTTAAGTTGATCATTTAATATTTTTTGATAAATGGTTTATAAATGCTTTAATTTATCTAGAAAGAATAGAAATGAAGCTCAGAAATGTCTTCTAATAATGATATAATTGGATTTAAATTATGATCTATTTAATTCTAATGATAATCCTTGCTAAATTCTTTTAAGTAAAATTTATACCTTTTTATACACTATCTTAATCTTTTTATTTTAATTAATAGTCAAAGTAATAAAATTGAATGATATAAAATTTATTTGTTAATAAGAGTTACTTTGATTAATTTATATTTTAATATTGCACTAAATACTATTGATGAACAATACCTTCTTATTCACTAATAAAAACAAACCTTACAATTAAATATGCTATTAGCCATTCCTTTTCTTCTATGTAAATTTAAAAAATCCTTTCGCTTTATTTTCCTACATATTCGACTTATTCCTTAGAATAATCAAAACTATTAAACAAAATACTAATTAGTTTTATGAATTATGAATGCCAAATATCTTATTTAAAACCAAAAATATATCGCACTATCCTTCATAAATAGATTAACTCAATTATTTTAAATTAAGTCATAAGTCTATATGTTTATAATTATTTATTATTTAGACAAATTTTTTTCTATTTTTGATTGAAATCTTTTTTGTTCTAAATATTTTTTTTAATCAATTTCTAAAACTTAATTTCCATTAAAAATACTTATTTGAAAATCTAATTTTAAAATTTCATTAAGCTCAATAAAAATATTTACATTTAAAAATACATTTCATATTAAAAATATAAACAAAATTTAATTCTAAAAGATTAAAATAAATCCTCTAAACATATTTTTATTAGTCAAAAATTTAATTTAAATTAAATTCATCAATTTTTGTTTTTTTGGCCAAAATACTCTTTGGCATATTAGAATAATGAAAATTTGGAGTCTTTTTATCTGAAATATTCAGTGTATCTATGTATGAGATTTATAACATAAGAAATATTTTTATTTTGTAATTCATCTATTATTTCTTGAATGTCATCAAGTTCTTTATCTTTAAACGAACAGAAAATCATTTCTCTTTAGGCTAGACTTGCAGCTACCCATTAAATCAAAAATTTTAGTTATGGGTCACCCATAAAAATACCGCATCCCCATCTTCCTGTAGAAATTTAAAACTTTTTACCATTTCCTAAAGATTGTTCAGACTAAATTAGTTCTTATCCTCCATGGAAGCCTATATATGCCTTCAATAATTCTCTAATAATGCTATTCATTCTGTACTAAATATTTTAATCATATGATTAACCATAATGAATTGCATCAATTGCCAATACAGCTGTCAATTTTCTATTTTAACTATCTAATTTTATATTGCTTTAATCTACTCTTCCTTCACAATGAAAAGAATCTCCATAACCACTATATTTTGTGTATATTTCAGATCCTATAATCATTATAGCTTCCCTATCTTCCATTTTTGGGCAAAAAAGTCTGCTAATTATTAATTCTGGACTTATCATGAATCTAATTTCTTCTTAAACTAATCCGTGATCAAGAACTCCTCCTCCTATATATATATATATACATATATTAAAAATAAAATTAAAGAAATATTGTCTATTTTAATCAAAAATGCATATTTCTGACATAAAATTACGCTTAAAATCAAATTATTTAAAAATCAAAATATTTTTCATTGCTTTTTAAGTTAAATTAGTTTTTATTTTATTTATTTAAATATTCTTTACCTATATACGCATTAGCAAAGTCTAAGTGTATGGCATCTTTAAAGTCCTCAATATTTGCATCTTTTTCGTTGGTTACTTTTATAAGTTTGGTGGTGTTTTATTTCCAAAATATACTTACATCAGAGTTAGAATGGATATTTTAATCAAAAACAATTCTGTGGTAGGTAACCTTTTGTTATTCATATTCACCTGGTCTATTTTCAATAGCTTCCTTCACTGAGAGGAAGTAGTTGTAAATGCAAATAATTTTTTCTATCTTTCTATCTGACTAGTTATAATTTAAGCTTCCTGTATATAATGATTTGAAGCTATTACCATAGGGTATATTTTTAGAGATTTGAGAAGAAAGAGTACAAAAGAACATATTAGCTAAGAAAGTAGCTACCTATCTTTTAGTAAGAGTTATCTTTCCTTCTTTATTTTATACTAATATAGGAACATCGTCTAGTTGAGTGATCTCTAAAGCTAACTTTGCTATAAAAGGTACTAAATTCTCAAAAAAATCGCTTTATTTTTCCTTCAAATAATTAGTCACAAATATTTTAAGAGAATCTAAGTTAATATTTGATGAGCTTGTGTTAGATATTCTTATTAATTAAGTTAATTGAGTAAAAAATTCATGCCTTTTTATATGCTTTTTATCTGCTAACTCTTTTAATATCCTTTCTTTATTGATCCATTATTTTTAATCATAATAAGGTAGTTAATAAATATTTTCTATTTTTTGTTTAGCTTATCTGATTTCTAAAATTTATCTGATCTTCTATTACTCCTCAGTTTCAATTTCGATTTCAACCTCTAACTCTGTTTCTGTATCAGTCTCTGTTTCATTCTCATATATTTATTTTATTGTTTTTTATAATTCTCTTCTTTTCTCTTCCCTTTCTGATGGGACACTCTCTTTATACCCATTTGAATTTTCTAAAACAGAAATCTTCTTGATTTGCTCATCTCTTTCATCAATCATTCTTCTGCTATCATCATCTTTTAAAAATATTTTTATTACATGCAAGACTTCTCAACTTTTGAAAATCAAATAATAAACTCCTTATAATATAATAATAGTAGTACTTTTAAATGCTTCAATAGAACTGAAATTGTTTCTAGAGGTTGACTTAACTATTCTCTCTACTTTGAAGAGACTTGTTATTTTAGTTAATTGAGTTGTCTATGGCTTTTTTTTATTATTATTTCCAGAATTGCTCTTTTCTCCTGTTAAAAACTTTTTATTCATTTTATTAGATATGTTTGATATTATTTTTTATTAATATTAATATATTATCCTTGAATGTATTTTTGTTCAAATATTGAATTTAAAACGCGCTAAGGTAATTATTAAATTTTTATCAGTAATTAATCAGTATTGTATCTTAATTAAATTTTCTCTTTATTATTCATCAATCAAACAATCTTTCTAAGCAAGCATCAAAGTTTCATATAAAATTTAATTAAAAAGAATTTAATTCAACAACAACAAAAAAGAAAGCAAAATAAATTATTAATCTATTCAAAAAAATAAATATATATATATATAAAATAAAATCAATGGATATCATCTTTTTTAGTAATTAATTTTGTGTCTAAAACACAAATCAAATCATAATTATAAATCTAATTGAAAATATTAATCATAACTAGTATATCTATTGTGTGATTATTCATTCTTTTAGTAATATATATTTTTAAAAATTGATTCATTTTTGAGTAATTTACATTTTTGGAAATAAAAATTTGTAAATAAGAATCAATTTATGAATATTCAAAGTATAATCCAATATGAATAAATACTATTTATTGCTTAATAGGATTTACAAGAATCATTTATGATTAATGTTAACTATAAATTAATAATATCTTTAAAAATAAAATTGTTACAGAATACGTTCCATTTATTTGGAAGATTATTTTAAAATATTAAAATTAAATAATACTTTAAAAAATAAAATACTTTTATTTTATTATAATAGCTTTTTATTTAAATACAGAAAATAATAGATATTCATAATACTTTTTTTTGTTTTTCTACGAAAGAGATAAATAAAAATCCCTTTGTAGAAAAGCAATTTAGAATTGATAACTCAAAATGGAAGATAGTATTTTTCAAACAAATTAAAAAGAAAACTTTAAAAATACTAAAACCCTTTTATTTAATAAATGATAGAAGATGATACGAACAACGAAGAAGACAAAAATAAGTAATTAAAGCTAAAATATTTCAAGAATTTACCATTTTATTCTACTTTAGTTGTTTCCCTACGCTGATGGATGCATTCAATTAACAAACAGCAAGTAATTAAGTAATATTAGCCATTTTATAAAATAAAGTAGAATTATTTTTAGATTTTAAAGTTTTTATGAAAATAAAATTAATGATTTAGTTAATTTATATACCCATTTTTATTTAAAAAGTTGATTCATAGGTGAAGAATTAGGATAATAATAATTTACTTTCTAATAATATACTTTAAAGAAATGATAGGTTATTTATTTAGATATTTACAATCTTATTTATATATTTTTAAAAATAATTTTAAGGACTCAAGTTTAGTAATTTCAAGATAAGAAACCCTACAGCCAACCTAATCCTAAACTAGAAAAGTTTTCTTTCCTATTCGGCGAATATGAAAAAAGCATTAAAAAAACTAATAATACTATTAATTGATAATAACGTATCAAGTAATTATAATTATATATTCTAATTTATCTCTTAATTGATATTTTTGTGTTTGCTTCGTTTTTATTTTAAAAAATAAAAATATTTTGTATTAAAAATATATTTAAAATAAACAAAAAATAAATTTATTTTTACTTTATTTTTAAAAATTAAATCATATAATTTTTTTAATTTATTTTTCAATCATTTTAAAAAATATTTTTTTAAATTTAAAATAAAAAAGCAAACAATAATTTTTTTATCTTGACTAATTCAATTTATTTTTAATATTTATATTTTATTTTTTTTAAAATCATTTTTTTTAAAAATAAAATTCAAACAAAATAT
The DNA here is from genome assembly GCF_000189635.1 of Tetrahymena thermophila SB210. Taxonomy (NCBI): domain Eukaryota; phylum Ciliophora; class Oligohymenophorea; order Hymenostomatida; family Tetrahymenidae; genus Tetrahymena; species Tetrahymena thermophila. The sequence goes on from NW_002476559.1 coordinate 674,261, forward strand.
TTTGAAATTGAATAAATATAAAAGCATTATTCTTTTTTGATTATTTTTATTTCAAAAAAAAGTATAATGTTTGTAATTTTAATTAATTAAATATGAATGATATAACATGTTAAGATTAACTTAAATTTTTTAAATATGGATTTGGATAAAAACCAGTAATTAACTAATTTATTTTTAACAAAAAAAAATTAAAGATATTTTATTAATAATTTCATATTTTGATATAAATTTATATGAAGAATTAATTAATTCATAATATCAAATTAAAAACAAAGGCTAATATGAAATTTATTTTACAGTTCAATAAAATTATATTAATTAGTTAATTTACTTGCTTTTTTTACTAACCTATTTGCTTTTTATTTTTATTATTTCAAACTCACAAAAATAAAGCAGCAAAAATGGCTGCAGAGGCTATAAGAAGCTTAGCACTGCTTTTAACAATACATTAAGAATTGTCAGAGCTAGCTTGTGTTTTAGCAGGGTTAGCACTAGAATTGCAAGAAGTACAAGCATTAGTTGAAATAGTTGCACCTGATGCTGTCAATTATGAACAGTCAGCGATGGCACATTTTGTTCCAGAAATTTACCAGTTATCAGTCTTAGCACCAGATTTACCACAATTAGCATCATTGCAAGCACCATTTTTAAGGCAATCAATATTAGTAGTTCCTGCAGTAGCAAGTGAAACAGCGAAAAGGCAAAACAAAGCGAAAATAATCTTGGAGTTCATTTTTTTTATTTGAAGAATTTTTTTTTAAGTTTATTATTATTTTAATTTTTAATTTATTTTAATTCATATTTGTTTTAAGATTTGGTTGTAATTTAAAGCTTACGAAAATATCTTAAACATTTATAAATTTTAAGTTTATTGGTACTACTGATTGGAATGGCTAAACTGATTAATTTATTTTGATATTTTCTTTTAATCTATACTAAAATAAAACAAAGTAGGTTTGCTGTTTTTGTCTATTTCAATTAAATTGATTTCCATCAAAGTAAAAGAATGCTAATATTTTATAAAAATAAACTAAGAAAAAATGAATGCTAATTTGAATTTAAAATAACTAATTCATATTTTCAAAGAAATAAAATATTTTAATAAATACTTTAATTAAGATAAAAATTTTGATTTAAACTTTGATGATGATTTTTGAAAGTAATATTTCTACACAAATACATTAAAATAAAACTATAAATTTGATATAAGCTACCTTATGTAGCATTAGATATTTATATTGCCAGCCTAATGTAATTTTTAAAAATTAAAAATTAAAATTTGCGGTGGTTATTCAAATTTCAAAATCAGATATGACAGAATTTATTAATTAACCTAATTTAATTAAAATTTAATGTTTTAACTTGAAACAAATTTACTATTTTGATGTGTTAAATCTAATTGGATTTACTCTAACAATTATTTGTAACCAATCAAATCATAAGTGCAGTAAAAAATTGAAGTAAAATTAATATTCCTTAATAAAATATGTTATAAAATTCTAAATTATTAAACTATAAACGTTAAATACAATTTTTATATCTAAAAATCTTTTTTATGATAGCAAATTTAAATTTTTAAGTGTTTTTTTATAAATTTTTATAAAATAAATTTATTATTTTATTACTTTAGACATAAAAATTATTATTTTTTTTAAATCATTTTTTTGAAAAATAAAATTCAAACAAAATACTTTGAAATTAAAAAAATATCAAAGCATTATTTTTTATAGATTATTTTTATTTCAAAAAGTATAATAATTGTAATTTTAAGTAATTAAATATTATATGACAGGTTAAGATTGACTATCAAAATATGTATTTAGATAAAAACCAGTAATTAATTTATTTATTTTAACAAAAAAATTTAGGATATTTTATTAATAATTTTATATTTATATATATTTGTATGAAGAATTAATTAATTCATAATATCAAATTAAAAACAAAGGCTAATAAGAAATTTATTTTACAGTTGAATAAAATTATATTAATTAGTCAATTTACTTGTTTTTTTTACTAACATACTTGTTTTTTATTTTTATTTTTTCAAACTCATAAAAATAAAGCAGCAAAAATGGCTGCTGAGGCAATAAGTAGCTTAGCACTACTTTTAACAATACATTAAGAATTATCAGAGCTAGCTTGAGTTTTAGCAGGGTTAGCACTAGAATTGCAAGAAGTACAAGCATTAGTTGAAATAGTTGCACCTGATGCTGTCAATTATGAACAGTCAGCAATAGCACATTGTGTTCCAGAAATTTACCAGTTATCAGTCTTAGCACCAGATTTACCACAATTAGCATCGTTGCAAGCACCATTTTTAAGGCAATCAATATTAGTAGTTCCTGCAGTTGCAAGTGAAACAGCGAAAAGGCAAAACAAAGCGAAAATAATCTTGGAGTTCATTTTTTTTATTTGAATAATTTTTTTTTTAGTTTATTATTATTTTAATTTTTAATTTATTTTAATTCATATTTGTTTTAAGATTTTGTTACAACTTAAAGCTTATAAATATTTCTTATACATATATAAATTTTAAATTTATTGATAATACTGATTGGAATAACTAAATTAATTAATTTATTTTGATATGATCTTTTTATCTATTATACTAAATGTTTTTTAAATTGTAAAATTTAAAAATAAAGTAAAATAGGCTTGCTAGTTTTGTCTATTTCAATTAAATTGATTGCAATCTAAGTAAAAGAGAATGCTAATGTTTTATAAATAAAACAAGCTAAGAAAAAATGAAAACAAATTTGAATTTAAAATAACTAATTCTTTTATTCAAAGAAATAAAATATTTTTATAAATACTTTAATTCTGATAAAAGTTTCGATTTAAACTTTGATGATGATTTTTGAAATTAATATTTATACATAAATACATAAAAATAGAACTAAATATTTGATATAAGCTACCTTATGTATCATTAGATATTTTTATTGTCAGCCTAATGTAATTTTTAAAAATTAAAAATTAAAATTTGCGGTGGATATTCAAATTTCAAAATAAGATATTACAGAATTTATTAATTAACATAATTTAATTAAAATTTAAAGTTTTAACTTGAAAAAAATTAATTATTTTGATGGTTTAAATATAATTGGATTTACTCTAATAATTATTTGTAACCAATCAAAATCACAAGTGCAGTATAAAATTGAAATAAAGTAATATGTATCTATTAATAAATAAAATATGATGATAAAATTCTAAATAATTAAACTTTCAACATTAAATACTAATTTTTTTATCTAAAAATTATTTTAATGATAGCGAATTTCAATTTTTAAGTTTTTTTAAATATCTTGTAAAATAAATGTTATTTTGATAGATTTAACATAATAATTAAGTACAATATAAATTTATAAATGAATAAAATATAATTTGCTATAAATAATGTTCAAATACGCAACGATTATTACTAAGATAAACAAAATTGAGCTTTAATAAAATAGATTTAAAAAAATTATCTAAGGTAAATTTAATAAATTCGTGTAAAATATTAAATAAATATTAAAAATTATTTTTTTTTTACAATTTTTACTTTAAAGAAGCATTTTATTTGGAGGGTATTATTTTAAAACATTTTAAAAACTTTTTATCAAATTTATAATTAAAATTAATTTAAATTTTGAAAAAATAGATTTAAATTATTTATTAACTAATTTATCTTTAACAAATAAATTTAGGATATTTTATTAACAATTTCTTATTTAGATATAAATTTTGTATGAAAAATTAATTAATTCATAATATCAAATTAAAAAACTAAGGCTAATATGAAATTTATTTTACTTACAATTCAATAAAATTATATTAATTAGTTAATTTAGTTGCTTTCTTTTCTAGCCTACTTGTTTTTTATTTTTATTTTTTCAGACTCACAAAAACAAAGCAGCAAAAATGGCTGCACTGGCAATAAGAAGCTTAGCACTGCTTTTAACTATACATTAAGAATTATCAGAGCTAGCTTGAGTTTTAGCAGGGCTAGCACTAGTATTGCAAGAAGTACAAGCATTAGTTGAAATAGTTGCACCTGATGCTGTCAATTATGAACAGTCAGCA